>NC_069384.1:117024125-117324500 GCF_027475565.1 Acinonyx jubatus
ACTCTTACAATCCAGCAATTGCACTACTAGGTATTTATCCAAGGAATATAAGTGTGCTGTTTTGAAGGGGCACATGAATCCCCCAATGTTTATAGCAGCACCATCAACAATAGCCAAAGTATGGAAAGAGCCCAAGTGTCCATCAGTGGATGAGTGGATAAAGAAGATGTGGTGCAGGGGCGCCTGGGTGACTCAGTGGGTTGAGCATCCAACTTCAGCTCAGGTCATGATCTCACAGTTCATGACTTAGAGTCCGTGTCAGGCTCTGTGCTCACAGCTCAGAGCCTGGAGCCTGCTTCGGATTCTTTGTTTCCCTCTCCCTGCCCCTCCACCACTCGTGCTCTGCCTCTCTCTGTCTCTCAAAGATGAATAAACGTTAAAAAATTTAAAAAGAAAAAAGATGTGGTATGTATATATATATACATATATATATGTGTATATATATGTGTATATATATGTATATATATATACACATATATATATATATATACACACACACAATGGAATATTATTGGCAATCAAAAAGAATGAAATCTTGCCATTTGCAACTACATAGATAGAACTACAAGATATTATGCTAAACGAAATTAGTCAGAGAAAGAAATGTCATAGGACTTCACTCGTACGAGCAATTTAAGAGACAGAACAGATAAACATAAGGGAAGGGAAGCAAAACTAATATAAAAACAGGGAGTAGGACAAAACATAAGAGACTCTTAAATATAGAGAACAAACAGGATTCCTGGAGAGGTTGTGGTTGGGGGGATGGGCTAAATGGGTAAGGGGGATAAGGAGTCTACTCCTGAAATCACTTATGCACTATACGCCAACTTGGATATAAAGTAAAAAATAAATAAATTAATTTTTTTAAAAAGTTAAATAAACTAAAGCCTATTGAGTTTTTGCTTTTGTTACATTGTAAAGTGCTAAACGAGTCATTCAACCTGAGAAAGAACTTTATCATAGACATCACAGATAAGTCCCTGTAGATAGCATAAAATATTTAAGCATTCAAATTAAATTCAATATTTAAAAAGCATCAAAACTTAATCACCATTTGACAATGCTCAAGTAAATTTTTGAAATATGAAAACGAGGCTTTAACATAATGCAGATTAGTCAGGAACCATCATATGAGAAATAAATCTGAGCTTTTTAAAATGTTTAATCACAATATTTTTAGATATTTTAAATCAGTGCTCTATAAAAAATAAGTTGTTCAGTGTTTTTAAATATTTTAAATGAGAAACTGAAGACCACCATAAATCATCAAGTCTTTTTAAAAATCCCATGGGCGCCTGGGTAGCGCAGGCAGTTAAGTGTCCAACTTCTGCTCAGGTCCTGATCTGACAGTTTGGATGGTGACTTAAAGCCCCACCTTGGGTTCTGCACTGACATTGCTCTCTGCCTCTCCCCTGCTCACATTCTCTCTCTCAAAAATAAATAAATAAACTTTAAAGAAAATTAAAAATCCCTTGAAAGTGTGCATCACATATTTTTTTTATGGCTGGACTAGTTTATTTTCAGTTTTCTTTCACCCTTAAGTATGTTTCAAAAAAAAAAAAAAAAAACCAGGGACTTCCAACTACTCAATACAATTTCAAAGGAAATTCAAGGCAATTTTCCTTTTGCTAAGATAAATTAGGTATTAAAGTGGCAAAGTTTGTTATCAGTTAGTCTGCAGCCGTCTAGAAGATCAGAGATTGGCACCAGAAGAGCTCAGAATTAAAAAGCTTTATTTACCACTATAAAAAGGTGATACTGATGTATTCGGAAAGAATATATATTTTCTACTATAGCTGTGTAAATCTTATAATGTAAAGTTCAAGTTATAGATAGGTAGATAGATATATGGAGGGGCATGGGCAAAAAATTACATACACACACGTTTATTTGTTATATATATGTGTATGTTACACATTTTGTTACATATTTGTTATATATACAAATTACCATATGTGTTTGCATTTTGACTCACTACAGAATATGTCCCTATACACCAAATATTGGAAATAAAAGAACAAGTTCCAACATATTTCCACATAAAAAGACTACCTATTAGAAATGAATGGATCCAGCACTTTTACTTATTTTCTTCCAAAGACAAGATAAACTTCCTAAGTATTTATTTTGAAATTGGCTGCACCACTGCACCCTCTAAATAATCTTGGCTAATCTCTTACTAGAGACATGAGCAACATTTTTCATCTCCCCCTTTATACCTGTATCTGGAATTTGACATTTTCAAATATAAAAATAATAAAGTCTTCTAAAAATATAGAAATTTTATTTAAAAAGTCAAAATAAATGAACATACAGAGAAAAGTGATTTAAAGCACTGGTTCTCAAAATATATGGATTCATGATATCTTTACACTTTTAAAATGATTGAGGAAGACCTCCCAACACCTCCCCAGGCTAAGCCCTCTTTTCTTAACACTGGACTTCTCAGAGAGCATGGAACGCACTTGTAATGACTTTATTGTCCAGGTTTAGGCTCTACTTCACTAATAAATAAAAAAATACTTTGCTTCAAATCCTATGCTGGGGAACAAATAGGAAAAATCTTGATGGTTGCTTCAAAATAATTCCAAGTATTTTGAGAATCATTATAATTAATTTGTATCTTACAACTGGAAAGGGAGGGGGCACCTCGGTGGCTCAATAGGTTAAGCATCTGCCTCTTGGTTTTGGCTCAGGTCATGATCTCACAATTCATGGGTTCAACCCCCTCATCGGGCTCTATGTTGATGGCAGAGAAGCTGCTTGGGATTCTCTCTCTCTCCCTCTCTCTGTATCTTCCCTGTCTGCTCAAGCTCTCTCTCTCTGAAAATAAATAAACAGTAAAAAAAAAAATAAGGAACTGGAGGCTGCATGTAGAAGCCTTATTTATCAAGAATTAGCATCTAGCAACAGTAATACAGAGCAGTGGTTTTCTACTGGAGACAATTTTGCTGCTGGAGACACCTAGAGATATCTGGAGGCATTTTTGATTATCACAACCTGGATTACTCCTTTGGAATTTAGTGGGTAGAAGCCAGGGCTGCTTCTAAACTACAACGCACAGGACAGCTTCCTACAGCAAAGAATTACCAGCCCCTAATGGCAATAGCCCTGGCATTGCGACTCCCTGTTGTAAGAGTAGACGATTATAAAACAGTGTTCCTGGAATTCAGACTAAATACAGCAGTCTGGAAACATTACATTAGCAGGATTTCTTATATTTGCCTTTATTTTTAGAGACATTTTTAGTTTCCTGAGTAATTCTTAGCTGTGTAGTGCTTGTTTATTTGGTTACATTTCATGCATTGCTCCTTTTCCCTTCACTTCCTGTGTAGGCAGGAAAGGGTGTCTGACATACTTTTTCAGTTCATATACGTCTCAGAACTTTGTGACCAGTAATCCTGGGTCTCCTCATAATGGGCAAAGCCGTTATTTCACTGAACATCAATTTCCTCTTTTCTCACATGATGGAAATCTGACAGGATTAGTGGTTTCCAAACTGATTCACAGAACCCTAAGTGATGTTTTTCAAGTGTATTAGGGCCAAGAAGCAGGCGTAGCTGAGGGGCCTTGGACCATCAATTTGCACTTCAAAAGGCTAAAACTGTTATTTGCATATCTAGTGTCCACACTGGTTTGCATTTGGACAATGTGTTCCTCTGCTAAAGGATAATAAAGTTGCAAAACTACTGCACTGCAATGTAACTAAGTTCTCTTCAAATTCTTAAAACTGATTACAAGGTATTATAGGAATTTTTTATAAATAAATGTTTCCAATATGTTTTAATTTTATTATTATCCTTTGGAAACTCCTTTACATTCAAAATCCTGTTATACTTAGTGATATACTATCTGCTTTTCATTTATTAATTATTTCATACATATTAGGAAGCACAGGGCATTTACTAGGCGTTCTGTGAATGAGGCCTTGTACAGACATTGCAAAGGATGATTTTTTTTTTCTTTTAAGAAGCTGAGCTCAGTTAGAAATATGACATACACCTTTAAATTTGATTAAATTTCAGACTAAATATGGCAGTCTGGAAACACTACATTAGCAGAATTTCTTATATTTGCCTTTACTTTTAGAGACACTTTTAGTTTCCTGAGTAATTCTTAGCTGTGTAGTGCTTGTTTATTTGGTTACTTTTCATGCATTACTCCTTGAGCATATTCATAGTGAGCAGTATTCATAGGAATCAATGTGCCTTAAGGAAGGCATCTAAAGGCTCTCAGGAATGGAATGAGATTCCATTACTTAGCTATTGCCATGTGTAATGTGAGGTCAAGGTGGTCAGGTGCTCTAATTATTTTCTCAAGAACAACTGAAATACAGATATTTTCTGTAAGTTATTCCAACTTTGATACATTGTGTACTTACTAAAAACCCTTTACAAATACTGTGTAGACCAAACCCAATACATCTATATGTCCTCATTGGATCAAGAATGTCAGTTTGACACTTCTGAATTAAGAAGCATTCTCTAACGATTTTTTACAAAGTTAGGTTGTGGCTTCATCATACTTTGGTGCCATTATCCTGATTTATATATTTTTATATATGCTCTTTATATATATATATATATATATATATATATATATATATATATATATATATAAAAGTCATATGCAATGACGTCATTCCAACATGGCTGTGATGATGGGTGGGAGAAAGAAGACTCGACGAGGACTTTCAAAATGGAGGCAAAGTCCAAGGTGGGTCTGGTCTGTTTTCTTTCCTTCCCTTGAGGATTCTGACTTAACAATTCTTACCATTTCCGCACTTGAGGTTAAGAACGTATTCCTATGAATACCTGAAGAGCTAAGACCAATGAACTCAGATGCGTCTCTCACAGAGATACCTTTTCCCTGTGGATTATTCAGTGACCACCAACATGTATTCTAGAATTCAGAGCAAAATCTGTCAGGTGTGAAAAACAAATTGCCTATCTATTTGTATTTCTTTGTTCAGAAGAGCACTCACAAAAAAAAGGTAATTCTATTCAAAAGCAATGAATTGTGTTAAATTGTCTCAGGTGGGTTTTATTTTTTTTTCTGTAAATGAAAAACAGATTATAGCTTTAATATTTTAGCTACATATGGGGCAGTCACAAAGGAACAATGAGTTTAATCAATATATCCAGGAACTTTGTCTGAAAAAAAGAAAACCGACTTATAATAATTACCTATGGTAAGTTGTTTAAGATATGAAATACAGCAGAAAAGATGTTGATTGATTGCTATGAATTTTTGGCAGCTGTAGCCTTTGAAGCATGAAATACATTAGCATCGTCTCCTAATGCTTTCAATAATTGTTCTGAGTTGATGTTTGTCTTATGAAAAAGGTGCTTGATTTATTCACAAAACTGCTAGCGACTGAGCAACTTAACATGTACAAATAAAATGACCTTTATATTTTCAATTGACACTTAACTGAAGGACAATGTCAGAAATAACCTGCACCCCACATCATTCATAAGGTTATAATTTAATGTTCATTTTCAAATACATTTGTCCTAAGTTTTAAATATTACCAAATTCCAGTACAATTTATGGTATCATTATATTTGCAGTATACACAGTTCTGTTGCAGAGAATAATTGTCTTACAGTTAAAAGAAAATAATATGTTGCCTCTTAGATGCTTCATTTGGGTTTTGGTGATTTTTTTTTGTTTTTTGTCATTCTCGTGATTAAACGCTATTCAAAGCAAGATGACAAAATCACAGACTTCACTGCATACCCAGAGCATTTCCTTTTAGGTACAGTTTTCCTTGGCTGTTACCTGGTGGGAGAAAAATAAGTGGCTTATTTTAACACAATTAGTAAATGTTATGACATAACAGTGCTTCAGACCCTCGTTACATGGTTTTGTTAATCTTTCTCTTACGCTATAAGTAGCGAACCATCCAAGTTTTTCATGATTGCATAAAATCCTGTAACTCTTAGTGGGTTGCTTTTCTCAAGCAAGATCCACTGAGATAACTAATTTTGGAGGTTTAATCATTGCATAAAACTATTAAGTACTTTTTTCCCCAAAAACCATGTTCACATGTTTCATATTTTTCTGCCTTCGAATCACACTCTAAAACTTTACATGTAGATATTACTGCCACCAAAGGAAGGGTGCAATCATCAGATTCAAAACTCAGGTTTAACTTTAATCTTTTTCTATTCATGTTGCCAATATCTTTATGCTTTATAAGTTATATTAGTCACTAGTTATACATTTCTGTTAGACTTTCAGCAATTTGAAAATGTTGAAATCTTCGTTCAAGTAACTTCAAAGTTTCACATGTGTATTCGTTGGAGAGACTGAGAAAGAGAGACACCTTTGGGCTGGAGAACTAGAAAACATGATGTGAACCATCCATATATTTTACTATTTGAAGCCTTAGACTTTGAGAAGTAAGTGAAATGCCCACGAATGTATAACTCAGGGATGAACAGTATAACATAGGACATGAGATGCCTGGGTCCATCTATGTTTTGTCCTGTGCTTAACTGATGCTAATGCATTACAAATGACAGGAAGTCAGAAAGAGCTATATAAGAAACTTACAGGAAATATTTTGATGAATGTCCTGTGTGGGTGGCAGATGGCTCACCAACATGCTCCATTCAAGAAAAAAAGTTATTTCTATTTATTTTATTTTGTTATTGTTTTGAGAGAGACAGAGAGAGAGACAGAGAGAGAGAGAAAGCATACGCAGGAGAGAGGGGCAGAGGGAGAAAGAGAATCATAAGCAGGTTCCACACTCAGCACAGAGCCCAACCCGGGGCTCAATCTCTCACCACTGTGAGATCATGACCGCAGCTGAAATCAAGTGTCGGCTGCTTAATGTTTATTTGTTTTTGAGAGAGAGAGAGAGAGAGAGAGGCAGAGAGAGAGGGAGACACAGAATCCAAAGCAGGCTCCAGGCTCCGAGCTGTCAGCACAGTCCCACATGGGGCTGGAACTCACAAATTGCAAGACCACGACCTGAGCTGAAGTCTAATACTTAACCAATTGAGCCACCCAGGTCCCCGAAGAGTAGGCTGCTTAAATGACTGAACCACCTAGGTGCTCCAAGAAAAAAGTCATTCTTATATTACTTTCTGAAAAGAAGAGATCTGTTTATTATAGGATTCTTGGTTGAGAAGTACAGTGGTTTTATGATGCACATGAGGAGCTGGGCAGAACTAGGTAGCTATGCAGCTATAAGGCAAACAAATGTCAGTTCCTAGAGCAAATGTCGGCAATAAGGGGAAAAAGCCAGTGCCAGGCTTGGGTGAAGGGGAAAGTAAGGAACACCTGCTGCTGGGTGAGAAAGATAAAAGCGCTAATGGAAATTTTCTTCTTGTTTGAGTAGGTTTAATTATGTAAACTCTCTTTTTCTATAACTCTTCAAAATCTTCAGTAAATCTTGCACTGAATACTACTGTGTTTTTTAATGTGTGTGTGTGTGAGAGAGAGACAGAGAGACAGAGAGACAGAGAGACAGAAAAGTTTAATAAGTAAAGTGTTCTGCTTTCTTTTCTAATCAATTTGAAGTTGATATTTATCTCACAAAAATTTATTTAGGTGTTTGAGAATAAAGGAACCACTATTATTTGAGGTTGGACTATCATCTATGTATCATCTATCATCTATCTGTATCTATCATTTACCTACCTATCTAACAATCTCAGAATCACAACAATGTTCTGCATCCTGTATTACATAAGTATGTATTAAAAAATATTTTAGATTAATAGAAATGCAACTCTTTAACACGGGGTGATTGTTAGTTTATCCTTTTAACAATTTCACATTTTCTAATTATTAGCAATAAATATGCATGTAGCTTAAAATTAAAATTTAAGGATATCAAGACAAAAAGAGAATTAAGGCTCTCCTTTTGCTATGGTCCGAATGTTTGTGTACCCCTGAAAATATATGTTTAAATCCTAACCCGCAAAGATATGGCATGGCCTTTGAGAGGTGCTTAAGTCATAAGGAGGAGTCCTGATGACTGGGATTCCTGCTTTATAAAAGAGGTTCCAGAGAGACCCCTCCCCTGCCACCCCTTCTTTGTCTCATGGTGAGGACCCAGTGAGACTGTGCTGACTATGAACCAGAGAGAGGGTCCTCACCTGAAGGCAGTCATGCTGGCCGCCTGATCTTGGACTTCATTCTTCTGTGAAAAGTTATAGTCAAAACTTTACTAGGAGGACCATAACTTTAGACAAAAAGTAAATAAATAAATAAAATCTAGCCACAGTGCATACCACTCTCTCTGAAAATTTGAAGGGCAGCAGGATTTTGCCTTTGAAATATGATTTTGTTCACTTTTTAAAAATCTTAGCGAGAGCTCTCCTGCATTTGGTTTCTATTTGGTGCTCTTTTTAAGACTGAGAGCTTAAAATTCTTCTCAACTACATCTCATATCAAATACAAATATTAGCAATGTCTCTCTTTTCGGGTTGTTTTAACTATTAGATGAGATGCTATGTGAAAAGAGTTTAGAGTAGCATCTGGCACGTAGTAAGTATTCAGTAATTACGAAAAGTTTTATTATTAATAAAATTAATGTTTCAGACCAATAATTATAAATATTTCTTGAGGAGGGGAAGGCATGGCTTTGCTAAATTCTGACAGTCTAATTTATTTGTAGGAACAAAACAGATGGTTATCATATTTACTGCAAGAACCTTGGTAGGATTTTCTACCTGAAAATAGCTTTGCCTGTGAGGAGTCTGGCTAGTTATTTCTAGCTTGACCCATTCATCTGCCACATAAAAAATAGTCCACGTAATTTAAGTAAGCATATGCTTTTTTTGGCATAATGCTTCTGTCTTAAAAAAAAAAAGTCAATTTTTCTTGAACGTTGTTTTAGTGCCAGTGAAAATGGCATTGATGTAACTTTGTATTTCCCATTTTTTCTAATGGAGGGGCCTGTTGAATTAAAAATAGTAATGTATTGGGGAGCCTGGGTGGCTCAGTTTGTTGAGCATCAGACTTCTGCTCAGGTCATGAACTCACAGTTCGTGAGTTCGAGCCCAGTAGTGTTCTGTGCTGAGAGCTCAGAGCTTGGAGCCTGCCTCAGAGTCTGTGTCTCCCTCTCTCTCTGCCCCTCCTTCTCTTGCTCTCTGTCTCTCTCTCTCAAAACTGAATGAACATTAAAATAATAATAATAATAATAAAATAGTAATGGATGGAGAAATAATTTAAGAACTTCAAATTTAAAAAACTACATTAATTCAGTTAATATGCTTATCCAATCTGAGTGTATTTTTGTATAGAAAATGAGTAGATTAGACTAGGTTATCTCTAAGATCTGTGCCATTTAGAAAAACCTATAAATGTGAGGATTTATAATATTCTTGGTACTCCAGGCTTTAACATGATATGGGGAATATATAGAAATATCATTCTAAAAATTACTGAATCCCATTTTCTAATCTAGACTATTTTTAATCAGCCTGCTTATTAGCAGAATTATGGAAAAAACAGCAAATTATAATGACCAAGGCCAAAAAAATTCAGGGATTCTGAGTCCCCAGATATGACTCTTTCTAGATATGAAATGATTATGATTTCTGTCCAACTGCTTCTGCATCAAAGGGAGTAATTAAGATGTTTAAATCATCACTGTCATTCAATAACTTCTCCTGAAAACAAGACCCTAGCCATTCTAAATTTCAAGGCATGTAAAATCCAAGCTATACTATGTCCAAAGCATTTTTTTTTCTAACTTCACTGCACTTTGAGGTATACTTTGTAATTTGCATTATAATTAAAATTAGGATAGGGTGCCAAAAGAAATTGCATAGTACGGTTTTTCACTTTTTCCTAACAAAGAAAATTAGCATAAAACTCATTTTTGTGGACTTTTTAGGTAAAGGTGGGAAGTATAAAATTTTTAAAAAACTCACTCCTTGACATCACCTATTAAAATAGTGGTTTGTCTTTTTCCTTGCTTTCTTTGTTTTTGATAATTCACCATGTTATAGATATAGCATTTTTGGACCTGGAATGACAAAAGAGTGAATCTACGTCTCTTCTTGAACTGCAACACCCTCATTATTTTACTTACACATGGCAAAATTATTCTATGCTCTTAAATTTCAGGCGAATCCACCATATTAAAAATGCTTTCATTTGTAAGATGAGTTTTCACATTGAATGTAAACATTAGCTTCTAATTTTTGACATGTTTTAGAAAGTGTTTTCATATTCTGGGAGACTTATTAAACAGACTAAAATCTTCCATAAAAGTTTAAGCATAGGGATTTATGTTTTTGTCTATTTTTGTTTGTATTTATTGAGCAATATATCAATATTTAATAAGTATGAACATTAAGTAGAAATACCTATATGTTTCCCCCAAAATCATTAGAGGTTGAACAATTACGTTTCAAAGACTTTTTTTTTTAGTATTATAGTAGTTTCAGGTATACAATAAGATGATTCAACATTTCTATACATTACTCTCCTTAGCCAGGACATAGCTATTTGATTCCCCACAGTATTATATTAGTTTAGGGAATACAATATGATGCTTCAACATTTCTTTTTAAAAAAAGATTTTTTTAACGTTTATTTATTTTTGAGACAGAGAGAGACACAGCATGAACGGGGGAGGGGCAGAGAGAGAGGGAAGCACAGAATGGAAGCAAGCTCCAGGCTCTGAGCCATCAGCCCAGAGCCCAACGCGGGGCTCAAACTCGCGGACCTCGAGATCGTGACCTGAGCCGAAGTCGGAAGCTTAACTGACTGAGCCACCCAGGCGCCCCATCAACATTTCTATACATTACTCAGTGCTCATCACAATAAGTGGTAAGTATATAAATGAATCCCCTTTATCTATTTCACCCATTCCCCTACCCACCTCCCCTCTGGCAACCACTAGTTGGTCCTTTGTATTTAAGACTGTTTTTTCACATGCCTTTTTTCTTTGTTCATTTTTTTTCTTACATTCCACATGTGAGTAAAATCATATGGCATTTGTCTTTCTCTGACTGACGTATTTCACTCAGTGTAATACCATCTAGGTCCATCCATATTGTTCCAAGTGGCAAGATTTCATCATTTTCATGGCTGAGATATCTGTATATATCTATACCTGTATATTTCCCAAATCTTCTATACTCATTCATCTATCAATGGACATTTGACTTGCTTTCATATCTTGGCTATCATAAATAATGCGGCTACAAACACGTGTCCATATATCTTTTTGAGTTAGTGTTTTTGTCTTCTTTGGGTAAATACCTAGTAATGGGGTTATTGGATCATATGGTAATACTGTTTTTAATTTTTTAAGGAACTTCCATACTGTTTCCCACAATGGCTGTAACAATTTACATTGCCACCAACAGTGCATGCACAAGGGTTCCTTTTGTCCACATCTTCACTAACACTTGTTATTTCGCATCTTTCAGATTCTAGCCATTCTGACAGATGTAAGGTGATACTACATTGTGGTTTTGATTTTTATTTCCGTGATAATTAGTCTCTTTTCATATATCTGTTGGCCATTTATATGTCTTCTTTGAAAAAATATGTGTTCAAGTCCTCTGCCCACTTTTTAATTGAATTGTTTTTTTTTTGGTTTTGAGTTGTATGAGTTCTGTATATATTTTGGATATCAACCCCTAATAGGATATATTAGTTGAAAATATCCTCTCCCATTCAGAAGGTTGTCTTTTAGTTTTGTTGATGGCTTCCTTTTCTGTGCAAAAAACCTTTTATTTGTATGTAGTCCTAATAATTTATTTCTGCTTTTGTTTTTCTTGCCAAATGAGCTATATCTAGAAAAATGTTTTCTACAGCCAATGTCACAGAAATTACTGCCTATGTTGTCTTCTAGGAATTTTATGCTTTTGGGTCTCACATAGGTCTTTAACCCAAGTTGAGTTTATTTTTGTGTATAGTGTGAGAAAGTAGTCCAGTTTCATTCTTTTGTATGTAGCTGTCCAGTGTTCCCAGCACCATTTGTTGAAGAGACTGTCTTTTCCCTATATATTTTTCCCCCTGTTGAAGATTAA
This sequence comes from Acinonyx jubatus, assembly GCF_027475565.1. Taxonomy (NCBI): domain Eukaryota; kingdom Metazoa; phylum Chordata; class Mammalia; order Carnivora; family Felidae; genus Acinonyx; species Acinonyx jubatus. The sequence goes on from NC_069384.1 coordinate 117,036,140, forward strand.
CTGACCATATAAGCCTGGTTTATTTGGGTTCTCTCAAAGAAAATAGACCTAGGTGTCTATTTTTGTGCAGCACCATGTTGTTTTGATTACCATAGCTTTGTAGTATATCTTGAAAGCTGGGACTGTGATACCTCCAGCTTTTTTTTTTTTTTTTTCTAGATTGCTTTGGATATTCATGGACTTTTGTGGTTTCACACAAGTTTTATTTTTATTTGTTCTAGTTCTGTGAAAATACTGTTGGTATTCTAATAGGGATTGCATTATATCTGTAGATCGCTTTGGATAGTATGGACATTTTAACAACATTGGCTCTCCCAATGCATGAACATGGAATATCTTTCCATATGTTTGTGCTGTCTTCAATTTCATTCATCAGTGTTTTATAGTTTTAGGTTACAGGTCTTTGACTTCCTTGGTTAAGTTTATTCTTAGATATTTTATTATTTTTGGTGCTATTTTAAATGATATTGTTTTATTAATTTCTTTTTCTGCTACTTAATTATTAATATACAGAAATGCAATGGACTTCTGTATAATGATTTTCTATCCTGTGACCTTAGTGAAGTCATTTATCCGTTCTAGTAGTTTTTTATTGGAGTCTTTAGTGTTTTCTATATATAGTATCCTGTCATCTATAAATAGTGAAAGTTTTACTTCTTCTCTACCAGTTTGGTGGTCTTTTATTCCTTTTTTCTTGTCTGATTGCTGTGGCCAGGACTTCTAGTACTATGTTAAGTGACATTTGTGAGAGTGGGCATCCTCATCTTTTTCCTGACCTTGGAGGAAAAGCTCTCAGTTTTTCACCATTGAGTATGATGTTAGCTGTAGGTTTTCCTACATGGCCTTTATTATGTTGAGGTATGTTTCCTCTAAACCTGCTGTGTTGACAGTTTTCATCATGAATGGATGTTGTACTTCTGAAATACTTTTCCTGCATTTGTTGAGATCATCATATGTTTTTTATCCTTTCTCTTGTTAATGTGACATGTCACGTTGATTTGCAATTATTGAACCTCCTCCTTTTTATCCCAGGAATAAGTTCCACTTGATCATGGTGAATGCTTTTTTTAAAATAATGGATTTGGTTTGCTACTATTTAGTTGAGGATTTTGCATCTGTGTTCATCAAAAATATTGGCTTTTAGTTTTCTTTAGTGTCTTTGTCTGGTTTTGGTATTAAGATAATGTTGGCCTCATAAAGTGAATCCAGAAAATATACTTCCTCTTCTATATTTTGAAGTAGTTTAAAAAGTAGTTTCACCTCTAAAGCCATCTTGTCCGGGATTTCCATTTTTTGAGAGTTTTTTTATTTGATTACTGGTTCAACTGCATTGCTTCTAATCAGTCTGCTCAAATATCCTACTTCTTTCTGATTCAGTTTTGGAAGTTTCTAGAAAGTTATCTATTTCTAGTTTGCCCAATTTATTGGAATATAATTTTTCATAATATTCTCTTATAATCCTTTGTATTTCTGTGGTGTTGGCTATTTTTCCTCTTTTGTTACAGATTTTCTTTATTTGAGTCTTTTTTTTTTTTTTTTCCATGAGTCTGGCTACTGGTTTATCAATTTTGTTCATCTTTTCAAAGAACCAGATCCTGGTTTCATTCATCTGTATTTTTGTTTGTTGTTTTAACTTTCATTTCATTTATGTCTGCTCTAATCTTTGTTATGTCCTTCCTTTCACTGGTTTTAGGTTTTATTTGTTCTTAATTTTCTAGCTATTTTAGGCATAAGGTTAGGTTGTTTTTTGTCTGTTTTTTTTTTTGTTTTTGTTTTTTTGTTTGTTTGTTTGAGATTCTTTTTGCTTCTGGAGGTAGGCCTGTATCACTATGAACTTTCCTCTGACAACAGTTATTGCTGCATCCCAAAGATTTTAGATCACTGTGTTTCATTTTCATTTGTCTCCACTGGAGACTTTTTTGTTTGTTAGTTTCAAAAGAAAGTACTCCAAAATAGGAGTTACTTCATATTGTTATATGACTGCTATTGGTAATTTTTTGCCATTTTATTTACTTTAGTTTACCAAATTATCTATGTAATATGCTTAATACTCTTTATTATATATATAATATTGCATTAAAAACTGAAAATATAAGAATCAAATAGTTTATATAGAATCTATTTTATTCAACTAATTAATCTTAGAGAAATTAAATAATTCATTTTCTTGTATTTGATAATATAAAATATCATAGAGAACAATATTCTGTAAAGTACTTGAGCTGTGAATTCCCTCCTTCTGGCATTAAATTATTTTGAGGTATTGATTAAATATACCTAAATCATAAAGTACTCACAGCACACAGAGCAGTTTTTTAATTCACAGAAGATGAAAACATATACTTCCCCAACCCCCTAACTTCTGTCACTCTACAGGGATATGATGAATCTTTAAAAAACTAAATCCAGATAAAATTTTGGTAGTTGAACTGTCTAATGGAGGGGTGTGTATATTGATATAATTAATTTTTTATTATTAGTTTTACTGAAGTAAATATCGTTTTACTAAAAATAAAACTCAAGAAGATAATCTCTGAATTTTAAACATTCTCACAGACACACAAAATGCATTTATTAGTGACAAGGTGAATTTAAACTTGGTCAGGAAAGAGAATAGCTGTATCTGTTATCCTCTGGATTTCTTTTTCTTTTCTTCTGTTTCTCCTCAACTCTCACATACATAAACTCAAAATCCACTCCTAAGTCAAATTTAGAACTTATTCTGATATAGTAACTCAAGGAGAATATCATTTATAAGATTAATAGGTATATACTTATTAAGATAAATGCTATGGTTAAATTGTGAGACTCTAAGCCATTACAAATTATTGTAATATCCACATTAGAAATGCATAATATAGGCATTACAGTTTATTTGTTTTTTTTCACTAATATAAAAAAAATTTGCCCTAATTACATGAGAATTAAAAATGGGAGACCAGCATAAAAATAAATCTCAGAATAGTTATAGGTTTTTGAAGATACAGTCTGAGAAATATTGAGAAAAGTGAGACTTTAATTTTTAAAAGTCAGACATAAAGAATTCCTTGATGAAATCTTTCAAAAGGCATCTTGGAATTCAAGTAAATAATTAAAATAGTTTTGGTAACAGCTAACTCTATGGGAATCAGAAACATATGGATTAAAGAAAAACTCCTTGAGGCCAAACTCATTAAAGGTTTTGCTAATGCAAAACATTTGAAAAACAGCAAATAAGCTAGCTGAATCTAAAACAACTCTGATTTTCACTACATTTAATTATTGAACAAAATGAGTCCACATTTACTACTTTATAATATCACCTTTTTCTTTACAAACCACATAAAACATCCATTAACTCATTCCAGAAACATTTATTATCTATTTTACGCCATGATTATTTCAGACTTTGTATATGCAATAGTTAATTAGACAAAATACCTGCCCCAAGGAACCTATATTCTAATAAGAAATAATGAAATATCATACTGTCAGCATAACATAATTTAATATTCTTGTGTGTATTGTTGTTCATATGGTTTAACTCAATAGATTCCTATGGTCTACTATAAAATAAAAATCTTTACAGAGGAAAAAAAAAGAGGCAGGGGTATAAAGGATCCTGTTGGTACATGGACTCTACCTAAATGTGACTTACAGTTTCCAACTAAAAAAATTCCTTACATCTCTTAAATATTTAAGTACGTTCAGCCCCTATTTTGTTAATATCTGGTCCTTTTTGCTCTTAAATTCTTGCACCTCAACAAAAGAAGTCTTTTGAACTGTGAAACCTTTGTCAACATTCTGCTCCAGGCAATGTTTGAATAGTATCAGCTCCTGTAATGGAGATGGCTGAGCTAAATGTAGGTTGAGATGCAGGAAGAATGGCTAAGAGTGAGAAAAGTCAAGCAGTGTTTCAGCTTATTCTAGCCTGTGCTGGTGTTATATTGCTTGATTTGTAAGACATTCTCATGCTCATAGGTAAGCATGAAATTCCATTTCAAAGGCAAACCTAACCACTTTTAGAATTAGCACTTTTGAATTTCCCTGTTGCAATTTGTTTAAAAAGGTTGGGGACATATTAACATCCTGGTCATCATTTACAGTGTGATTTTTACTTAAGGTTGATAGTTAAAACAGGCATTAGACAAAATCCAAACTAACATACTTGTATTGAAATTCTGTGCTCCTACAATGTGCCAGGTGCTACATGGAAAACAAAAGGAGCTTAAGTAGTGTATCCTTCCTTCCCAAAACTTAAGATGATGCAGGTTACAAGGAGACAAAATGGTACAGAGAGTAGCTGCCCCACTCCTCCTTGCTGCCATGGCACCTTGTTGACGTTTATTTTGGGCAATATGTCATAGTGAAATTAAATGCTAGATGGTAAAATGGCATATATTTATTTCACCTCAGTTCTTCACAATGTGCCAGGAATTAATAAACACTGAACAAACCCTTTTGAACAGTAAGGAGTCCAGGTCCTTAACTGATAAGAACTACAATGAGAGAATGCTCTACAAGGAAAACAAGGAGGAAAGGCAGCCATAGGAAGAGAAAACAACGTGATGAATCAGTAGCAGAGATACTTCACGAAAAGGTAGGCATGACAATGAACAAGGTACATTCGCAGATTAGTAAAGACTCTTCTGGAAGGAAAAAAAATTAGGGAAAATGTCAGGAGGTGTTTGGATCAATAAGCATGACTGAATTAGCGACAGCCTTACTAGCTAATCTGAGGGATTTTGACAAATTCTGGCAAGTGTTGTGGTGTCATTTAAGGACATGAATGAAGAACCTGAAGAAGGTAGCTTTTTCATTATAATGAACCTTGCTGAAATGAAAATGGAGACAGGGATGAAGACCAGAAGGAGGAGAAGACGAGGAAGAAGAAGAGAAAGGAGGAGGAAGAAGAGGAGAAGCAGCAGTAGAGGCACAATTAGTCTTAGTCGTAGTAGTAGTTAGTAGTAGCAGAGATAGCACAAAAGTATAAATATAAAGGCTTAACCAGCGAAACCACAACAGTAACAGAACTGGAAGAACACATGACATCAACTAGTTCAAAGTGTGTAATCACGGTGCTTGTGATGAATTAATGGTAAATAAAATAATTCACTGGAGATTTCGTTTTTAAGATGGAAGACGAGACACGTTAGAAAACAGAGTTATGGGATTAGTAACAGTGGGAAAATCCAATATTTCATCAGCGATGCAAGAGGTGAAGAATCGATTGTTGACTTTACGTCACTGGTGTTGAGCGATCAGTGAACACATTCTCCTCAAATTAGGCTGCAAGATGAAGGTCTTAATTTGGCAGATAATTCAAATAAGACCCAGAGCAGGAAAGTTGGGTGAGCTCCGAATGATGTCCAAATCAGAAAAGAAAAGTAGCTTTGCTCTTGTCTTAATAGTTCAGCTCGCAGTTAGAGCTTCATTATGAAATGATAATATGTTTGAAGAACTACAAATTGTTCACTATGTATAAGCCTTTTCTACAGTTGGTATAACTAGTTTAGAATATATGCTTCTGTAAAATATAACCCTCATTTAGTCATTGTAATGTCTCTTTTTCAATTATCTGTAATAAATTTCAAAGGAAAGTGATACTATTGGTCATTACCAATATTATTTAGAAAACCAAATAGTCTCATCAAGCCTTAAGTCAGTGGGTTTTGCTAATGGACTAAATAATTGTTTAATAAGTAATTTCCCAAGGTAAGAAATAATTTTTGGAATAATAATTCTTCATATAAGGACAATAGAAACAAGTAAGTATTTATCTGCGGGTATGTTTGTGCACACAGACAGTCCAGGCCTGGAGATGGGCTGCTGAGTGTCAGCCACGGATCTCACTGTTCAGAGTCTCCATGGTACTTGAGTTCACTCTTAGAATGAGTTAAACATGTGGGAGTTCCTGGCTGGCTCAGTCAGTAAAACATGCAACTCTTGATCTCAGGGTCATGAGTTCAGGCCCCACTTTGGGCATGGGGCCTACGTAAAAAAGAAAAAAAAAAATATATGAAGCGGCCATTCTAGAACAGAGGAATGTAGAATGCTGCTTAAAGAGCTAGTTATGGTTTCCAAATTCCTGCATAAAAGAGGGTCTGTTTTTATTGTGACCTGATAGGAAAACAAACAAACAAACAAACAAACAACATAAACATGCTGTTATGTATTTAAAGAGACATATGTAACCATAGCTTGCAGAAAAGGAAACATTCACCTTTTGGAAATAATTTATTTCCTGTACAAAATCATTAACTACGGGGAAGCAAATATTTGCAGCAAGCATTCATTCAGTCAGTCATTCAGCAGTTATTTACTGGAGATGTACTTTTAGGTATAATTAAAAAGAAAAATGTAAAAAGATCTCTGATGACAGGACTTAGGGAAATATCATAGATAGCAGGGAGACTGTGCTTCTGATTGATGGACTGACTTGCATCTGACCAAACATGCTGCCAATGTCAACCTATAAGTCAGGAAATAAAACTTTGAAGTCCTATTTCAGTCATTGGAGATCATCAGAGCAACCAAGATCTGACAGGCCAATATTTTATTTATAGATTTTTTTTTAAGGAGTAAAAACACCTAAGTCATCCATGCATTCGGTATTCTAGCTGTATACTATCTGATTTCACTCATATGTGGAATCTAAAAACAAAGGAAATGAATAAACAAACAAAAATCAGAATCAGACCTATAGACACAGAGAACCCACTGATGGTTGCCAGAGAGGAGGTGGGGGGATGGGCGAATAGGTGAGGGGGTCAGAGGTACAGGCTTCAAGTCACGGGATGCATAAGTCACAAGGACGAAGGTACAGCACAGGGAATATACTCTGTGATAGTGTGAGTGGTGACAGATGGCAGCTACAGTTGTGGTGAGCACAGCACAACATATAGAGATGCTGAATCACTATGTTGTGCACCTGACGCTAACGTAACATTGTGTGTCAACCATACTCAAATTAAAAAAAAAAAAAAAGAATTAAAAAAAAAAAGAATTCAGGCATAGGGGTAAGAGACAAACTGGGAAGGACCATGCAGACATTTTTCTAGAAATATTGAAAAAAGGCAAGTCTCTGATAAAAATAAATGACACAATCTTGGTATTAAATATTTATAAGCACGTAATATTACTTCCTCATTCATGATCCTGAGTCCATTAAGGAATATTCTCCCAAGGAAAACAAAAAAGATCTTCAGAATCTAGAAAAATAACAGTGTGGACAAAAGTATCCCTTTATCTATAATTAAGGTTATCATTAGTCCTTTGGGAAAGAGTAAACTGAAGACTGATAAGAAGATCCACTGTAGCATTTATAAATCATGAAGGCCTTAGGCCAAGAGCTTTATTTTGATCTTATTTGATCTTCCTATGAGTTTCACAAGTAGATGGCAGAGCTAAAGTTTGAACGTGGGTATTCTAAAGTGAATGCCTGGATTTTTTACCCCTATGCATGCTCTAGCATTTACCAAAGTTTATGAATTTGATTTTTTAATAAAATTAATTGGTATATATTATACACCTATATATATTTTACATTATATATATACATACATTTATATAATTGATAAAATTGATATATATTATATACCTATATATTTTTTACATTATATATATGTATATATATGTGTGCATAAATATGTGTGTGCATATATATATATATGTGTGTGTGTGTATATATATAGACATAAATTAAAGTTGTACATTTCACATATTCTAGACACATAGATATCTGGGCTCTACAGATCCTATTACAATGACAATAGAGTGTAGAGGAGGAAAAATGATTTTCCCTCTATTCTTTTGAGTTCTTGACTGTAACTTCTTGTAATAAAGACATATTTACAAGAGAAAAACAAGTTTGCTAACATGAAAACCTCATATACACATGGAGGATACCCAGGGAAAGTGAGTAATTCTCAAAAGATAGCTTTGGAATGCAGGATTAAATACCATGTTCATGTTCATAAAGGTGAGAGGGAACGCAAGTCTCTTAGGGGAGAGTAAATGAGTTCTAGGAAACATCGGTGGGCCCTTAGAAGAATGGTTGGGAGAGTATGATAGTTTGTGGCAAAGTTTGTCTGGGTATGGTGCCAATTTCTTCTCTCCTCCTCTGTGATCAAAGTCAATTTTGTCTGGTTGATAAAACTCCCAGGGAGGGCATCGATGCCAACTGAGTTCTGCTTTCCTTGAATGCATCTTTAGGCAGGTAAGGGGAGTTCAGGGAAAGCCTCTTCTAGCATTTGCTGTTTTTTAAGTGCCTACTTAAAAATAATCAATATGCCAAAGTGGCACATTTTGGAGTGTTATGTCCTAAAGTGCTATGATCATATTTTGGGGTAGTATATTCTGCTACTCTTCCATTTCTGCAGCTACTTCTATGGAGTTAATGGATGAAAAATAATATTATTCAAATTCTGTAGTCTACAAAGATTTTAATTCCATAAACTTGTAGATACTTGATCATAATTTTTATATGCTCCTTTAAAATATATTTTTCAGTTCACTTACATTAGATGAAAAAAACCTGTTTTCGTTCATGTTCTTTTTATCACTTATAAATCTCATAACCCTTAGTTTTTATTTAAAAAGTAATGGAAAATTCCCACTTTTCACTTAAAGTTTTCAATTTTTAAAAATGTTCGTAGTAACACTCACTCCTTTTAGAAAGAGTTTAAATAAAAATCTGAGTAAATCCACAGCCGGTAGAATTGGTCCTTATGCCATGATCGCAACAAATGTCTTTTCTCAAATAGCTTATAAAGGTTTAACAATAATTGCCTACTTTTCTCAGCTTTACAACATTCCATAAACCTGCCATACCACTGCGCAGAGCTGAATAAAGTCAAAGTTGAATACAATGTGTAAACTGTAGAGGGAACAGAAAAGTAATATACAATTACTGAGAGATTTATGGGCATATTTAATACACGGCAGTGAATCTCTGCAGAAAGAACAAAGCACGGCATTATGAAGTAGGCATGATAGTTTGAGCCTCACGCGCTATTTCTATGGCAGTTAAGATGGCATGAACAAAAGCAGCGGTTTGGTCCGGCATGGGTAATTCAGGGGCTTCTCTTCTTTATGAGAGAATAATAAATTTGTCAGCCAGTTTGCCTCAAGATATTACAAGGCATAAAGCATCTCAGGGTGGTATATTTTGTTTTATGACAAACGAAAAAATTGAACAACCCTTGAAACATAAAGGTCTTTGGAGAAAGATCCATCTTGTTAAAAACCTGTTATTCTTTTCACCTTGAAACTGCAACATGGGCATATTGAAGTTAGTTTCTGTTGTGGTTCCTACGATGTATTCAGTCTACAGAGAAAACTGCTAGTTAGCATCATGCAAAAACTGGAATTGTTTCCTTCTATAAAATGGTAACATAATAATAAAAAATAGCCATATACTCTCGTTAAAACACATCTAATACCACGATTTTAGTGGTGTACCGCGGCATATTTACTGAGACTCCTGAGAGAATAATCATTCATAACTACGGACACAACAGACACTGCAGAGATCAATGACCTGAACTCAACAATAAAGCTTGTCTAAAGAATTAAATCAAGTGTGCACAAACAGGAGGAAGGAAATAATATTAGTCTAGAGCAATACTTCTCTAAATGCAATGATAGAAATTATCTAAAAGTAAAAATGCTCAATGACTATTTGGGAAGGGGGTTAGTTGAGTACTAAACAGTACTTTTGTGAGAGTTCACTTTTCCACCATCTCCTTTCACACAATAATAATCTTGCTTCCCACCTATACTTTCTGCTTGTAGTTTATCCATGACATTTCATTCTGTTAATCAGTTCCTGCCCTAACAATGGACTCATCTGGCTTCTTCTCTTTTCATTATTCACAGAAGTCCTAAAAGGTGAAGATAAAGGAAATACTGTTTACTCTATATTTTTGAATATCACAGTTGATGTACTTTCTCAAGGTCTTGAAATGCTAAATGACCTAATGAACATTCCATTTAAACTCCTGAAATTGTTACAGCCTATTGGCATTCTGAGGTACTCTTTCACGTGGCTTAAGCTCTTCAAGGAATTCTAGCCCCTACCTCATGCCCAGCCCCCACCAGGACTCCCACAGGGTCTAACTAAACAGACTGAAAGCACCACAATTTAAGGAAGGATTCCTTAAATCTCATGAATAACCACAACTATTATAAACTTATTAAAAACATGGCCTCATCTAATTTACATAAAATACGATACAATTTAAATGCCTTGGCCTCTCAGTCAAAAAAATCCAAATAACACTTAAACATTTTCCCTATTAATATTCTGGATGTTAGCAACATTTTAGTTACTTATAAGCCCATTATAAGCTCACAGATCAGTGAGGCTTTGAAAACCCGATTATACAAATGTATAGAAAATCAAGCCTATTCCTTTTCCTAATACAAATATATAATAAGATTTTCCAAAGTGAAATCAACTGCAAATACATATATTAATAGTTTAAAATATAGTAGAAATATACTATGTGTCTATTAATTTCACCACAGAATTGTGTTTATTACTTTGTTTGCTTTCAAATAAATACTTTGCTCATAAAATTTGAGTAACTTGAATAATATTGATTATTGTCATAAAAACAAAATAACTTTGTATTAATTCTCAATATTTGAAGAAACATATATTGTGAGACATATTAATTATCAAAAACTTATCACTATATATAATGACATGCTATAGCAATGTTTAGAGAAACAAAATTATTTTCTGGATTATTTTAAAGGACTGAACGTTAAAGTAACATATTTATGTGTAATGACTCAAATACATTTTCTAGGAATTACAGTATTATAAAGCCTTGTTTTTGTTATGTTTCAAAATACAAAATGTGGAAAACTAACTTTATTAATTACATTAATGAAAGTATCTTTCCTATTTTGTACACGCCTATTATAACCAAAATGTTAAATTATAATAATTAGAAATAAATTGATATTAATTAGCAGAAAAATCATTCAAAAGAAATATTTGAAAGCTAGAATTAGAATAATGTTTTGCACAAATACAGGTTCACTAAATGGACCCAATACTTTTAAAATGTTTTAATGAGATTATCCAAAAATAGCTAATTACATTATAAGCTAAATGACTTGGAGATCCTAAAATGTACATGTTTGCTAAAAGCCTGCAGATAATTAGTTTTTAAGCCTACACTACAGCACATTCAAAATATATGCTGCGTTCCTTCAATCCCTCTTTAAGCAAATGAGAACCAATAAGAAAGAATACTCAAATAAGTTATTTTAATAGAGTAGTTATTCCAATTATTTATGTTACCCACAATAAAATACAAATTAATATTTCCAGAAACTTGAAGATGTGGAAGAAGATCATTTCCCCAGAAGATGTCTCGAAAATAGAAGTGTAATAACTTCCCCCCAAATTAACAATGACTCATCATGCTCAAAACTGTCAGAAAATTCATATAACATCTATCATGTAGTCTGAAAGCAACATTTTTAATAATTATTTTGCATAGTTATAATGGATACATTTTTCCCTCTGGCAAAGCTTACAAATAATGTGTTTTTTTTTCATTCCTTGAAAGTCAATGGAGATTAAAATTACTTTTTTTCTCGATAAAATTTAATTTTTATGATATTTTCTTGAAATGAGAAACTCACTATCTTTGTATAGATATGTTTTTTATATGTATCTCTACCAGATACATTTTGGAATATTTACACATTTTACCTAATCCTTTGATCTTTATATAAAATAATTGTATATATTTCTGCATTTTGAAAGAACATAATTTGGATGTAACTAGTATTATCAAGGTTATTAACTCCAGATAATAAGGCAAAAAAATGACTCCCCATTAAACAAATCTAAAATCTAGGGGTGCCTGAGTGGCTCTGTCCATTAAGCTCCCAACTCTTGATTTCAGTTCAGGTCATAATCTCAAGGTTGGTGAGTTTCAGCCCCATGTTGGGCTCTGAGCTGACAGTGCAGAGCCTACTTGGGATTCTGTCTCTCCCTCTCTCTGTGCCCCCCTCAAATAAATAAATAAAATAAACATATCTATCTATCTATGTACATAGATTAGATATAGATATAGATACAGTAGTTTCTGCCTAGATAATTGAATTATACTTGCTATTTTTTTTAGTTTCACTCAATTAGTATCAACTTTAGCCAGTATTTAAAATTTGATCATCACATACCCTTATATCAATATTTTTGAGTATCAATTATTGAAAGGAAAGTGTTAAGTATACAGATTAAAAATGGCAATTCTGTTGCCTGGGGAACCTTATATAAAAGTTAGGGAGATAGGAGCAAAAGGTTTCAATGTTTTGGAGAAAGCAGAATAGAGGCACACACAACTTGGCATATGAATACTGTTGAAGAATTAGTTATACATGGGTAGAGAAGTTGTGACCATCTAAACCAAGGAACTAAAGCTTAAGTCTGAGCCATATAAAGATACAAGGTAAAAATGTACGTTACTGCTGTAGCGTAGAATCAGCCACGTGGAAATTAAGGTGATCAGGTTAGTTCCACCGAAATCTTACTTAAGGCTTCAAAAGCAGCAAACACTAAACTGCTGTATGGCGAGACTTTCAAATCCTACAGAAATAATGGCCTAGGCAATAATGACTTAGCAGTGAAGCACTACAAACCACTAAGGAAAAATCAGCATAAAGGATTAACTTGAGACCTTACAGCCTCAGAACTATAGATAAGAGAAACAATCCAAAGAATTATTTTTTAAATGTGGGTTAAGAAGCATTAAAATAATATAAAAATATAAAAAATACTGAACGAATAGGGTGGCTTGGAAAAACAAGAAACATATTTTAAGTAAATCCAAGTTATAAAAACTTCTAAAAATGAAATTTAGGGCCATTAAAATTAAAACCTCATTGGGCATGATAAATGGTAGATTACATACAACTACAGAGAAACTGAATGAACTGGAAAATAGATTAGTAACAATTATAGGAAATAAATGACACAAATATAAAGAGCAAGTGGAATTGGTGTCTTCTATAAAGATTGAAATCATGGAAGGTCCAGAAACTGATGCCTCATTCCATTTCAGTGGCATCGAAAAATATTTCAACTCTTACACTCTTACAGGTAGAATGAATTGTGTACTGGCCACATTTCGAGGCATCGCTTTGATGGTCTTATACTTCAAGGTGAAGTATAAAAATACACCAGCTATGAACGGAACATTAACAGATTTTAAGCTGTACCTCATCTGTGAAGTTCCCATGCCTGGAGAAGCTAATGCCAACTCATCATGTAATGCTCAATTAGTACGATAAATTATGCGCCTTGAAAAAAAATATAAAACAAATATAGAGACACAAAGAAATGGACTCATTCAAGAGAAGACAAAAGAATAGGATGATAAGGTTCAACATATGTTGAAGTGGAATGAGGGGGGGACATGCAAACAAAAAGTGAATAGGAGAGAAGCAGTTCTTAAAAAGTCATTACTCAGAAAAGTTTCCCAAATGGATTACATCTATGAGTATTTAGCTGGAAGAAGCAGAGTATGCAGGATAGAGAAGAACCGACAAGTGCATTGTGCAATAATTGCAGGACACCAGGGCAAAGAGTTAAAAGAAAAGTCAAATGAACTGTAAGTATATGACAACTAGACTTGCACCAGACTTTTGGGCAGCCACAGCAGACGCCTGAATAGAAAGACATTTCTTCACCGTGCAGAGGGAAAATAGCAAGAAATATAAAATTCTATATCCAACTAATCCATCAATCAAGAATGAAGGTGAGATAAAACACTTTTAGATGTTTATTTAGAAATAAATATATTATTCTTTCACCAAAGGACTTCCAAAAAATGTGCTTTAGAGTGGGGAATAAGCTTAGAAATTCCCTGGGGTTCCAAACTCCATGTGGAGTTTGAGCCCCACATCAGGCTCACTGCTGTCAGCCTGTTAGCACAGAGCCTGCTTTGGATCCTCTGTCCCCCTCTCTCCTGCCCCTCCTTTGCTTGCACTATCCCCAAAATAGACAAATCTTTTTTAAAAAATTACAGAGACAAGGGGGGTGAGGAGGAAGAAGAGAGAAAAGGAAAGAGAGAGACACAGAAAGAACCACAGAAAGAAACGGATGGAGGGAAGGGAGGCAGGGGGAAAGAGAGAGAGAGAGAGAGAGAGAGAGGCAGGCAGGCAGAAAGAAAGGGCTTATAGATTAAAAAGGAAGGCATAAAACTGTTTTCTTTCCCAGATGATGTAGTAGACCAAAGATGCTACAAGAAAACTCCTGGAATCAATAAGCAAGTATAGAAAATTTGCAGTATATTTAAGAGCAATATACAAAAGTCCATTTTTTTCTATAAACCAGCAATGAAAAAATAAAATAAAACATTTAAATTTGTAGTACTTCCCGAATGAAATATGTAGGCATAAAGCTAACAGAATATGTACAGAATGTATATGTAGAAAACTACAAATTACTGATGAAAAACATCAAAGATCTGTATGGACCAATATACAATGTCCATGCGTTGGAAAATTCAATATTGCTAAGATAACAGTTCTTCTCAAGTGATCCATAAATGTAATGCAAACTCAATCACAATGTCAGAAAATTCTTTTTATAAATAGCTATAAACTGATCTAAACTTCACATGGGAAGGCAAAAGATCCTAAATGTCCAATGCAATATTGAAAAACACAGAACTCAAAGGGTTGTGATATTGGCAAAATAATAGACATATGAATCAATAGAACTAGATAGTTCAGAAACAGTTTTACATAAACCTAAGCAACTGAATTTTTACAAAGGCAATTCAATTGAGAAAGGATATTTTTTCAATAAATGGATATCCATCTGCAAAAAAAAAAAAAAAAGAGAAAGAAAGAAAGAAAGAAAGAAAGAAAGAAAGAAAGAAAGAATCTCACCACTTACCTTACACTTTATAGAAAGACTGACTTAAAATGGATCAAAGACCTAAATGTAAAACTCAAAACAATAAAATCTCTAAAAGAAAATCTCTGTGACCTTGTGCTTGGTGATGTTTTATATGTAAAACCCAAAGAATGACACATTAAAGAAAAAAATTGATAGTTTGGACTTTTTTAGAATTAAAAACTTAAGCTCTGTGAAAGAATGAAAAGACAAGCCATAGACTGGAGAAAGTAATTGGAGATCAGATAGCTGGTAAAGGATTTAGATGCAAAATATACGGAGAACACTTAAACCTAACAATAAGAAAATAATCACCCTAATTTTAAAATGATCTGAACAGACAACTTGCCAACAAAGATATACAGGTAGTAGAAGAGCTTGTAAAAATATGTTCGACAGCATTTGTCATTTAGAAATGCAAATTAAAACAAGATACCACTACAACCCAATTACAATGACTAAGATCCAAAAAACTCACAATATTATTTTTGATCAGAATTTAGAATAACAGGAACTGTCACTCATTATTTTTGAGAATGCAAAAAAAATATAGCTACTTTGAATAACAGTGTTTGCAGTTTCTTACAAAGGTACACGTAATTTTACCGTAAGATCCAGTAATCTTACTGCTAGGTATTTACCCAACTGATCTGAAAGCTTATGTCCACAGAAAACCCGCATTTAAATATTTTTAGCAACTTTATTCACAATCACCGAAGTCTGTACAATCTTCACAATTTTTCCATGAATCTAAAACTATTCTAAAATTAAAGTCTTTGTTAAAAAGTAATGTCAGTCAATATTCTGAAGCTAAATCAAGAATAAACGTGAGCCGGAAAGATATATTACTTGCATTTAATGTTTTTGTGAGACAACTGAGGAAATAAAAAGTGATTCACTTAAGGTGCTACCAACCTCACCGGCCTCAATGACAGAACAGCGTAAGCTCTTTCATTGTATCGCCAACTTTTATTTCTCGGAAACTTCCACGTTGTGAAGCATAAGCCTCCAGCTTGAGTGGCCTCAAGTCTTCCGACATTCTGGGGCCACCCTTCCTAAAATATCCACATAAAATAGTTGCATGCTCATTTCCTGAGCCAAGAGAAGCCCAGAGACCTTCTGCTCATCTCCAAGGGACTCCAGAGGAGGATGTCCTCTGAGTCACCTCCTGCTTCAGCCTCAGACTAACTGCTGCCCATTCCCTCCACCGGTCTCCTTCCTACAGCCTCCATCTTTTTTCTGTTCCCACTCCACTCCATGTTGGGCACAGCTCTTCTTACTCCATTTAAGCCTCGGCAATACTAACATCGTTTTTTCGTTCTACCATTTAGCAGAAACAAAAACAACTTCAATTTCAGCGCACCTGGTAGTTGTCTTCTGTTTTCCCCGCCATGGATTTCTTAGAAACCAGCATCTTCTCAGGCCATAATAATTAGGTGACAAGATTTCTCCCTTACAGTTCTGCGTCATCTTTCACCCTTCATGGCAGGTTTGATCATAAAAAATCTCAAAATTCTACTTTTATTATTCGGAGGAACTTACCCTTTTGCTTTGGCCTCTATTGCAGAGTACCCCAAAAGAGGAAGATTGTTCATTTTTACATCCAAATACATTCATCAAGGTTGTTTTCAAAATGAGGACTCATCTATTCTGACATGAGCCATGCCACTTCAGTCGTTTATTTTCAAAGATCAGAAAAATATAAATATAAATACTAAATATAAATACTATAAGTATAAAAAATAGTCCACCCATCCTTAAAATAATAACATCCAAGTTACCAAAACCAACAGCTAGTATCTGTGTGCACTAAATTTCAACCCCCATGCTTATAACTGCTTGGATTTGGACCTCAAAACTAACCTTGCCTAACAAGCAAAAAGAACATTTATTGAAAGCATAGTGGGCTCACTTTAAACATTAAGGAAAATGATCAGTGAATCCTTAGAAACCAGGCAAGTTCGTGGGCAAAAGGTGGGTGGATTTAGGGTTCTTCCCCCAGGGGCACTGCTATAAGCTTCTAAGAAGACTTGCACCTCCAATTTTGTCTCTGTGCAAATGTCAACCCACCACTGAGAAGAGTTCATTGATCCAACTTGGGTCATAATGCTAAACTCTAGAATTTTCAATCTTAGTCACAGACTATGGGAATGAAAGGAAGAGGCTGGAAGCATTGACATGGCCACAGGAGAAATCTCTGGCAATGAGGTAGCCATGCCAATTTGGGTCTAATCACCTCACTGAAATGCTTGTGAAGACATGAATATCAATATTTTTGCATATTGTAAGATTACATGTGAAATCCATTCTGCTGGTATAAGGGAAGAAATAAATTTTACTGCAACAAACTTTTCATTTAACGATAAAAAAATGGGATCCTTTGAAATAATCTCTAAAAACTCCAAATTGATCTGAAGGTAAAAGAGATAAAGAAGGACAAATTGGAAGTAAAGTCAGACTAAACATCTTGATGGGTATATTCACATAAATTATATACCAGTTTAGAAAAGGAAAATAGATCTCTTTTAGTTGACAAATCACAGGAGAAGAAGAAAACAAAGTGAAAGACTGTGGCACTTAGTTACAGATTTCAGCGAAAATGAAGACGAAACTTTTAGGTTAATACACCTTAAATTTATACAATGTTATATATTAAGTACATTTCAATAAAAAAGTTGTAAAAAAAAAGCCTGCTAAGATTCATCTGACCTCAATATAAAGTATTCTTAAACTTTAACCTTTCTAAATCAACCTTGAAAAAGAAAACCGAAACTGAATTATCAAAATCCGAGATTTCAAGATATACTACAAAGCTGTAGTAATCAAAACAGTATAGTATTCCCACAAAAAATAGACACATGGATCAATAGAAAAGAAAAGGATAGAGAGCCTCCAAATAAATCCATGCTTATATGATCAATTAATCTACAATAAAGGAAGTAAGAATATGCAATGGGAAAAAGTTTCTTCAGTAAACGGTGCTGAGAAAATTAGAGAGCTCCATGCAAAAGAATGAAAGTGAACCACTTTCCTACACCACACACAAAAATAAACTCAAAATGAACTAAAGCCCTAACTGTGAAACCTGAAATCATAAAACTCTTAGAACAAAACAGGTGGTAATCTGTTTGACAATAGCCTTAGCAACATTTTTCTAGGTATGTTTCCTTGGGTAATGAAAACAAAAGCAAAAATAAATTACTAGGACTATACCAAAATAAAAAGGTTTTGCACAGCAATAGAAACTGTCAAAAAAGAACAAAGAAAAAGAAAAGGCAACCTACTGAATGGGAGAAGATATTTGCAAATAACACATCTAACAAGGAGTAAATATACAACATATATAAGGAACTCATAGAGGGGCGCCTGGGTGGCTCAGTCAGGTAAGCATCCGACTTAGGCTCAGGTCGTGATCTCTCGGTTTGTGAGTTTGAGCCCCACCTTGGGCTCTGTGCTGACAGCTCAGAGCCTGGAGCTGCTTCGGGTTCTGTGTCTCCCTCTCTTTTTATGTCCTTCCCCTGCTCTTGCTCTGTCTGTCTCTCTCATTCTCTCTCTCAAAAGTAAAGAAATAAACATTAAAAATTTTTTGAAAAAAAAAAAAAAAGGAACCCACACAACTCAACACCAAAAAACAAACAAACAAAATAACTGATTAAAAAATGGGCAGAAGACTTGAAAAAACATTTTTCTAAAGACGACATAAAAATAGCCAACAGACACCTAAAAAGATGCTCAACATAACTAATCATCAGGGAATTGCAAATCTAAACCACAGTGAGATGCCACTTTCTACCTGTCACAATGGCTAGAATAAAAAAGACAAGAAATAAAAGTGTTGGTGAGGAGGTGAAGAAAAAGGAACGCATAGGCACTGTTAGTGGGAATCTAAATTGGTGCAACCACTATGGAAAATAGTGTGGAGTTTCCTCAAAAATTAAAAACAGAAACACCACATGATCCAGTAATTCTACTACTCTGTATTTATCTGAAGAAAACAAAAACACTAGTTCATAAAGATATATGCACTCCTGTGTTTCTAGCAGCACTATTTACATTAGCCAAGATATGGTAGCAACCCACATGTCCACTGACTGATGAATGGATAAAGAAGATGTGGTATATATATGCAATGGAATACTACTCACCCATAAAAAGAATGAGATCTTGTCATTTTCATCTGCAAGACAACATGGATGGACCTAGAGAGCATTATGCTAAGAGAAATAAGACAGAGAAAGACAAATACTATAGGATTTCACTTAGGTGTGGAGTCTAGAAACAAAACAAGTAAATAAACCAAAAAATCAGACTATTAAATATAGAGAACAAACTGGTCGTCGCCAGAGGAAAGGTGGGCAAGGGGTTGAGTGAAATAGGTGAAGGGGATGAAAAGGTTCAAATTTCCAGTTATAAAATAAGTATAACTGAGATGAACAATATAGCATAGGGCATATAGGGTCAATTATATTGTAATAATGTATGCTGACAAATGATTGACTATACTTACTGTGAGCATTGAGGAAGGTATATGGAACAGTTGAATCAATGTTGTGCACCTAAAGAAATTTACCTTTTTATTACCAAATATTTAAAGAGGAATATGTCTAATTACACAGTTTTTATTTAGACACATGTTCCCTGATTTTGTTTAAAGATATCTTTGAACAACAACAAAAGACAAACTAATAAATCTATTTTTCATTGCTATATAATGAGCTTTGCATAATAAATTGAGTTCTCCAATTATGTACATAAACCACAATATGCACATCAGAACTATATATGTAACTCATTAGGTATAATTATACGTATATAAAATTTTAAAATAGCAATTCCAATTCAAAGAATAGAGTATAAGAACTAAGGTAATTTCAAATACGGAACTCTAGTTTGGTAATTATATGGAAACTGAATTAGAAAGTTTAAATATATTTATTTAAAATTTCAGAAATTGACAATTTGGGTATTTAAATTTTTTAATGTTTATTTACTTTTGAGAGAGAGGGACAGAGAGAGCATGAACACAAGCAGGGAAGGGGCAGAGAAAGAGAAAATCCCAAGCAGTCCCTGTGCTCTTAGCATTGTGTCTGACAGGGGACTTGTTCCCATGAACTATGGGATTACCAAGTGGGCCGAAATCAAGAGTTGGACACTCAACTGACTGACCCAACAAGGCTCAGTATATATATATACATATATATACATATATACATATATATATATATATATATATGGATACCTTTAATCATACTTTATCCACATTGAAGTAACTGCATCTTATCTAAATTATGTAGAAATACATAAGAGTTTCTATAATGACACAATTAAGGACAAATATATTAGAATTTCTTTGTATAGAGAGGTTTTGATTTCTATTCCTTGTTTTATTTTCTTACAGAAAATTTAATATGTGTGAATAATAAATGCTCTGATAGCAGTTAAGGAAAATATTTGTTTATTCATATTTTGTATGTTTTGTATTATTCATACTTTGAATATAGCACCAGAAAGAGGGAATAATCCACTTTGGAAAATAATTAAAAAATCAAATGGAGTCAAGTTAACAAAAGTAAATTATTTATTACTTTATGATTGTAACAAATGACTTAAGAAATAAAAGAAATGAAAAATGTGAACTATAAACTTGAAAGTGTATCTTTGTAAGAAAAGAGTTGACTTAAGAAATATTGGAATTAAATAAGCATCAACAAATGCATTAAAAAAACAAAGAATTTTAGACGAATATGTGGAGAGGTGGCATGTATGGGGAATTTCTTAGATATTAAGCTAACTTTTATTCACTTTAAAAAATTCCAAACCCCTTAAATTATGTGTATAGGAAAATTAGGCCTTTTTCTAAACACAGACACACACAGACACACACACAGATTTAGAATTTTAAAACTTCATTCATCTGAGACTCTTCTTTTAAATTTAAAATTACATTTTCAGTGAATGTTTAACTATCTTCTGGCCCACAGTGTACCAGGATCTATGAGGGAAGTAAAAAGAATGAAATGTATTACTTTATTGAATAGTTTGTCCCATCTTAAATTAACACCCTTAAGGAGCAGAGAACTCTCAGTTTCTTCACTGCTATATGCCTCATGTTTATCAGAATGATGAACATAAAGGAGGTATTCAATATATGTTGAAAAAGTAAATAAATGAGAAGCACTTGGGTGACTCAGTCATTTGAGGGTCTGACTCTTAATTTCAGTTCAGATCATGGTCCAGGGTCATGGGATTGAGCCTGCATTGGGGTCCGTCCTAGGTGTGAAGTCCGCTTGGGATTCTCTTTCTCCCTCTTCCTCTGCACCTTACCCCACTCACGTGTGTGTATGTGTGTGTGTGTGTGTGTGTGTGTGTGTGTGCGCATGCACAATCATGCTCCCTCTCTCTCTCTCAATAAAAATAAATGAATGTGTGAATAAGTGAACCAAATTAGCAATATATCGCTCAAGTTGAAGAATATACATGTATATATACATACACACAGATTGTATGTGTGTGTTAAGTATTATGCATAGGTGATGTTAAATTCTTGTCAAGTATGCAAATTTATATTGAGAAATAGAGACATAGTTTTCAGCCAGAATAACATGTTTAAATCCTGACTCAATCACCTTAATGATTATAAATGAGGATAAATCAAAACACATTTGAAGGGGATTTATAAGTCTGGTCAAAATGACGTAACAGGTCAAGATACTCCTACCTGAAAAATAAAAATATAGATAAGATATAAGAGACAACAGTTTTCAAGACAATAAACATCCGGCAGTAAAGGAAAGTGATCCCTGGAGACAGGAAATAAATGATATGAGTCCAATAATTGCTCCCACCTTACTGCCTAGATAGTAAGTGTTCAAAGGTAGACTATTAGAGAAAGTAGACAGAGATAGAAATTCAGAGATCTGCAGAAAGTCCCTGTCTAGAATTCAGCTGAGTACAGACCAGCAGATATATGTAAGGAGATTATTTGAATCCATAGAATAAACCATTCTCAAAGAATTAGTGGTAGTAGCCCAGTGCTCACATACTGCTAAGAATAATGTTTGTTTCTAACAGGGAGAAATGAAAAATTCTAGTATTCACGAGTATTTGGGAAGAAAACACTTTCCTCGGTCATACAGAATAATTATCCTCACACTGATTGCTACTCCTGTGCTACCTAAAACCTAAAAATAATATTAAGGATAGCATCTGAAGTATCAAACTGTTTCCAAGGAACTTAATTGCATCTCAGAATGAAGTTCAATATTTATAGGGATATAAACTATCTGCAAACAACAAGTTAAATTCACAAAGTCTAATATCCAATAAAAAATGATCAGGCTTGCCAAAAAGGCAGGGAAAATGCAACCCATAATAAGGAAAAAATAGAAAATAAGTCAGAACAGATGTAAGAATTAGCAAAGATATCAAAACACTTTTGTAAACTACGTTCTGTATGTTCAAAAGTTCAGTTAAGACATGGAAGATAAAATAGTCAAGGTAAATTTATAAAGAAGTAAACTACAATACATCAGATGAAACATGGACTGAATAAAATCAATAACAATAGATTTTACACTAAAAAGATGAATGAACTTGATAGCATAACTCTTAATACTATTCAAAATGCAACATAGAGCAAAAAGAGAACTTGAAAATATGAGCGGAGAGCAATCAGGGGAATGAGAGAAACTTCAAGTGGCCTAATATACATATATAATTGGAATCACTAAAGAGAGAGGGAAGAATGACACTAAGAAGAATTATTTGAAGAAACATGGGTTGAAAATCTTCCAAATTAGAGTATAATTATAAATCCAGAGATCCAAGAATCTCAACAAAACTCTGAAGAAAGATACAAAGGAAACTACACTAAGATACGACTAAATCCAATTGCTCAAAAATAGTGTGAAAAAAGCTCTTAAAGCAGAGAGACGAAATACATGTTATATACAAAGGAACAAAGATAAGGATGACAGCATATTTCTTATTGGAAACAATGTGAGCGTAACATGTTTAATATACTGAAAGAAAAGTGCTGTCAACCTAAAATCCTACACCTAGTTAAATAATCTTTCCAAAACAACATGACAGCAATAAAAAAATAAAGACTTTTACACACATAAAATATCTGAAAATATCATTACCAGCATACCTACTTCAAAAAATTTTGAAGGAAGTCCTTAGATTACAAAGAAAATTACCCCAGATAGAAATGTGGACCTTCCCAAAGGGTAGAAGGGAACTGGAAATTGTAACTGCATTGGTAACTATATAACAATTTTCTTATTATGTAAATCTCTCTAATATATGATTTACTATTTAAACAAAACAATAACAATGTATTGTGTGTTTAATAACATATGTAAAAATAAAATATATTATCTCCATAGCACAAAATTTAAGAGGAGACTGATCTATACTATTGAAAGTTTCTTATGCTGACCCTTGGATGAGTGAGAACTTACTCTTCTTATATAGTGTTTATGATGACCATTTTTATGATGTAACAGAAGTACCTTTCAAATAATAACTCTGTACAAAAATAACCTGTAATTAATGGACAGTATATGTTTTATAATTTCTTCAGAGGAGCAAGTAAGCCCCTGAATCTAGAATGGAAATGACACACATCTTGAAAGAGGTAGGACTTTGACTCAGCCCTGATGAAAGCTTATGATTTTAGGGGAAAAAAAAGGAAAAGGAAATACATGCCCAGAAAACCAAGAATAAAAATTGCTACTATTTATCAGTATATACTGTATGCCAGCCATTGGCACCACTTTTAAGGTTCATTTTTTAATCATCAAGCAACAGTTTAATGTAAATATAATTATCCAACTCTTACAGATAATAAAACTTACATTTAGAAAGATTAGAACTTATTCAAGGATAGTGATTAAATAGCTAAGCTAAGACTACCCTGGATGTGTCTAATATAAACCCTGTGCTCTTAAGCTCTCACAGTGATGGTCTTCAGACAACTAATAGATTTGGAGGTGGCATGTATATACAGCATAGTTGAAAAGCAGTTACTAAACCAGCCTTGGAAAAGGAAATGTGTTGTGATCAAGGAGAAGAAAACAAACAAGGCAGGGGAGCGTGGGTGGCTCAGTCACTGAGTGTCAGACTCCTGGTTTAGGCTCAGGTCATGATCTCATGGTTCATGAGGTTCAGCACTATGTCTGGACAAAAACAGAACAGAATTAACCAAGAGGTGGGAAGAGAATTAGAATAATTGTATTTCGCTAAATCTGTGAGAGAAGAAAGCATCAATAAGGAAGGTGTGATCAGATTTCTGGAGATGTCAAGGAGGAAGGAGAAAAAATAATATTCTCTTTCATCTATTAACAGGAAATCAACAGTGTCCGTAGTCACTAAGACTAGTCCTTAGCTCTTAGGTATGATTTCTGAAGCTACGGAGAACACAGAAGAAAAGGAGAGAGAAAAAGAGGTAGAGAAATGACGGCACACACACACACACACACACACACACACACACACACACACACACACACCAGGAATAAATAGTTTGTTTTGCAACTATAGAGTGCCAAAAAAAAAAAAAAAAAAAAAGGTTAGGAGAGCTAAATAAACCCTATCTTCTCCCCAAACAATCTAAGCCTGCTTTAGTACAACCACATGAAAAGGATACTCTTGTTAAAAGCTCCAAATAGAAAGTGAAATAAAAGACCTCTTCTCCCTGAGAAATTGAGAATTCTTCTAACAGGACTCTCTTCTTTGGATCCAGAAGTAATCAGAAAATGCAGGTCAACACATATTTATTCCCATAGGTCATCTTCATGGAGATTGAGGGCTTTTCTTCCTGTTCTCACAGTTCTAAGACATGATACTAAGAAATAGCTAAAATAAAGTCCATTGACCTACCTCTAGACATATTAGCAGATAAGAAAGAAATTTTTAAAACTTATGTCTCTCTTGACTACATGGGCTTTTTATCACTATTTTCTAGTTAAAGAGATCAAAAACATAAGATCTGAGACTCAAAGCTGACCAACAGCTAGCTGGTTTGTTCTTGGTAGTTCCCACCTTCTTCCTTCCCCAGGGCAGTAAATCTCACTGTTCTCATTTGGAAATAGGGAATCACACATGATAATACAAATGATATTAAGAAAATAATATTGTCCAAACATCATACACTTTTTATTGGCAGTCACCTCATTTGTAAAATTGAATTAATAATAGTGTTTACCATAGGATACATTCAGATTAGTTAACATCATACCTGGCAGTTAATAATAATAGTAAACAATGTAGAAAATAAGACTATTTGCTGAAACCTAGTGGAAATAGAGGGACTACTTGATAAAAGTAGAAAATATAGAATTGTTTTGGGGAAAATAATAAAGGATGAAAGAACCATGAAAATGTGGCTATCGCGTAACCTGAGGAATCCGCTGAAATTTGACATAATGACAACACGGATCAAGTTTTTACAGTCTTTGTGTCTCCTCCATATACTTTACACATGAAAAAGAACCAAAAAATAATTTGGTGATAGTTGCCTACATTTTGGAAACAGGTCACAATCACCAGGGAAATTCAAGTAGGATCAGGGGGAGTGCAATAGGGTATTATTGGTAAGGAACATATAATTAACTGATTCTGGAATAGGTAAGAGAACAAGGGAAGCCAGAGAAATTCCATGTCATATTTTAATCTAGTCCATTTTGGGATTTGGGGACATTGAGAACAACTGTTCTTTGTCACTAATTTAATTATATTTTTGAATTGTGGTGAGAATTGGGAACAGAAATGATCCAAGTCTCAAAATTCCCTGCAGGCTGCCAGAACGGAATCAGAACTACAGGACGCTGCAGCAAATTTTTGCTGTTAGCACTTTCCACATGAGAACATAGATCAGAAATTTCCCATGTTCCCTATGAGCCCTTTTAGTGATTGTTGTCATTGATCATATATCAAGAAGGTGTTGTGTGTACATGAGCGTATTTACAGAATAAACAGCCTTCAGAATTCAGCCCTTTCTCATGCTTTCTCTCGTTTAAAAATATGTTCGTAATTATAACGCAGTTTTTTTCTTTTGTTGATTTCATATATCACATAGAGGTCAGGAAGCCAGCCATTTGCTCGTTATGTTCCTGTCTAGATGCTTACTTTGTCAAATGTGTCCCTGAATCTTTTCTCTACTGTTAGAACTTTGACCATGAAGAGCTAAGCTGGAAAGGCCCTTAGAAAGATGTTTTCTCATTCAAGAACTATATGCTACTAAAGAAAAGAGGATGTGACAGGCATACAGTACTTATAAAAGGCAACATCGTTGGGGCGCCTGGGTGGCTCAGTGGGTTAAGCGTCAGATTCTCAACTTCCGCTCAGGTCATGATCCCAGGGATTGAGATCTGCTTCGGGCTCTGCACCGAGCATGGAGCATGCTTAAATCTCTCTGTCTCTCTGTCTCTGTCTCTCTCTCCCTCTCTCAGAAAATAAAGGCAACATTGCCTAATCATTCTTAGAGGCATTTTGCTTACTTACACTATAAAATTGAAAGTTTTCATCACAAATTTCTAATTAAGCATTTGAGTCCATTTGAAGAAACAGCCACATCATGCCTCATTCTGCAAACACTTCAGGTTAAAATTTGAGATTCCTACCAAGCGCTACATTTAATGAAGTCTGAAGTCTGTTTACTAAACCATAATGTATATCATCAAAAAAGATGCTCCCAGAGCAAATTGTTCGCAAAGAGAACAAACACTATTTTAATTACTAAAGAAAATATTGTTTCAGTAATTCTGTTACATAAGTACCGTCTCTTCCAAATCTGCAATTTCAGGAAAAGAAAGACATCCTGATACTCAGACAATAGAAACTGGTAATGCCTGCTCTTTCTGTAATTAATCTGAACTTAGAGCAGCTTTCAAATGCATGCATTTTAAAGAGCTAGTATACCAAGATTTCCAGGGGAGATTCATTCTGTGTTTCCAAGTGCTCAAAGAAACTTACTCAGGGTATATTGCCAGCCAATAACTGTTAAATATCTGCAAAGTCTCACCTTTTTCCCCTTGCCCTTGGCATTGAATAAAGGGTCAAATCCATAGCCCTGATATGTAAATCACAGTAACACATACACATGTATGTATTTCAGAACTTCAACCTGAGTGATGCAAATGTTTAGAACAGTTCCGATTGTCTGATGTGTACGTAATGATACATGTGAATAAAGGACAGAGCAACCAGTGTGCGACACTGAGACACGTAGTGAGTAGGAAGAGGCACTGAAGGTAACAATGACAGAAACGTGGTTCTTTCAAAGCAAGGAAACCAAGAGAACACAGAGATATAGGCCGGAAGTGCATGAAGACTGCAGGTTCTTTGTTTCTATGAGAATAGGCACATCTAAAAGGTAGAAGGCAGGAGGAAAGATGGGTGGAAACTGGGAATAGTTTGATCTGTAATGTCAAACCAATCAGTGTGAAAAAAATCAGGCATGTTGCAAAAAGGTCATTCACATATTTAGTTTAGCAGAGAAGACAAAGTATATGCAATTCATTTTAACAGAAGGCTGTGATATACAGAGGTTAAAATTCTGAAGGTCTCCTTTCAGTTTTAAGATAAGATCTAGGGGTCCCTGGGTGGCTCAGCTGATTAAACATCTGACTCTTAGTTTCAGCTCAGGTCATGATCTCACCCTCTCACACTTTGTGAGATCAAGCCCCATATCGGGCTCCATGCTCAAGTGTGGGGCCTGCTTAGGATTCTCTCTCTCTTCTCTCTCTGCTCCGCTCCCCCCCCCCCATTTCATTCTCTGTTTCTCTCTCAAAAAAATTTTTTTGAAAGATAACATCTAAACATTTTTTTAAGATGGTAGATTTTTCATATTGGGATACTGCCTACATACCTAAGCCCGCCTTTTCCTGTTATGCCCAGAATTCGTGATCCCCAAAGACCACCAGGGAGCTGAGTCCGATGCAAAAGCAAAAGAGCCTTTATTCGAGCTAGCTTGAGCTCAATCCCCTACCTGCACCGACGCAGCGGTGAGATGCGGGGGACAGAGAGCGAATTTCAAAAGCACAAAGGTTTTATTGGGGTCTAGGGGCAATTGGTGAGGTAATGGCTGTGGCCTCAGCCGATTGGCTGGGGAAGGGTCATGGCTTCAGCCGACTAGCTGGGGAAGGGTCAGAGTCCTGTTTCGCAGGTCACCGGGCGTGTTTTGATCGGGAAGTTACTCAAGGTGGATGACACAGAACAAGATGGAGTTGGCCGGCGTAGGTCCTCCCTTTCATTCCCACTCTCCCCT
Source organism: Acinonyx jubatus (assembly GCF_027475565.1). Taxonomy (NCBI): domain Eukaryota; kingdom Metazoa; phylum Chordata; class Mammalia; order Carnivora; family Felidae; genus Acinonyx; species Acinonyx jubatus. The sequence goes on from NC_069384.1 coordinate 117,064,321, forward strand.
CACACATCACCTTCCATCATTCCCGAACGCAGATCCCTAAATGAGTCACATTCCCTAAAACAGCAGTCCTGCCTTTTGAATAAGCCACCTCCTCTCCTTGGGATGTTCTCATTCCTTCTCCCTCTCACCTGTCCCAACCTCAGTCGGCCTGCCTGACAACTTGTGCCTTTAAGCTCAGTCTTCAAGCACCAGTTTTAACACCGCATCTAGCGAAAGGTGGTCATTCATCTGTCCCTTTCTTTTGGGTTCCTGCTGCATACCATGTATAATCTGGTAGAGACATGCTCTCATTTCATCTTGTGTAACTGCCAGCACACTTGCAACCCTGACTGTAGCAACTTGAGATGAGAGAGTTTTCTTTCCATCTTAAAATACATTTGCCAAGTCATGCATGAGGTGTTGTGAGTAGCAAAAACTTCAATGAACAGGACTGCAGAGCAGAAGGGAAATGCTTCTTACCAGAGTCCTCATACAAGTGGTTTTCAATAGAATATAAAACATCGAAAATGTGTGGGAAATCTGCTGTAGTCTTATGAGGGGGAAAAACTTTCTTCTTATCCACATCTTTGCTGGCCATGAGACAGGTTGCCCCTGTCATTTACACAGTGACTGAGACATATATACGTGGGTGGCTAAACACTGTAACATATTCTTCCCACTAAACATAAATATATATCCCCATTTCCCTGCTGGAGGCCCTGAGATTTAATGGCTAATTATGGAACTAAGAAAATCTTCGATGCAATTGCACTTATAAAACACAAAATGTTAGTCCCCAGCCCAAGTAATAGATGGTTAGTACAACGTTAGTATTTATAAACCAGTTACTAGATAAGTACGCTAACTTAAACGCTGCTTATAGATAATTTTTTTTAAATGTTTATACTGTGTTCAAGTATGAGAAAGAAAAACCTGGTACGTTTGGCCTCAGGGATATTAATTTTTTTAAGAGTTCCAGAAGAAAACAAGAAAGAAAATTCAAAGTGGGAAAGAAAAATTTACTTGCATGTAAACCGTGAGGAGTCAATGATTCCAGGGTTTTTTTTTCCCAATCTATTAGTTAATACTTTAGACCCTTGATGCTGAAATGTAGTCTGAAGACCAGAAGAATTATCATTATGTGGGAGCTTATTAGAAATACAGACTTACAAGACCCATCTCAGATGTACTGATTCAGAGTCTGCATTTTAGCTAGATCCCTAACTTAGCCCTCTGCACATTAGAGTTCCAAAGGTATGGTCTAGATTATCATTCTTCATACTGCTAGACTATGCCTTCACCTTAAAAAGTGTTTTAGTCATCTTTAACTTTTGTTTGTTTTTGTTTTGTTTTTTTTTTTTACCTTTTGAAAATGAAGCCAGAAGCATTAGATCAGGAATAATGCTTGCTGCTCAAACCTGTCTCTTTCCTTAAATATATATGTTCATTTATGAACATGCCTGGAGAAAAAACAATTACACACGTACGTAAGCTTTTATGTTGAACATAGAAGTTTATTTTATTTGATGCTTTTTTTCCCAGATGCTGCAAAGAGATTTTCTCAAGGCAGGGTGTCTGTCCCACAATTTCACAGACAGTAGACAGTGAACACTAATGGGAAAAAAATATGTGTGTGATACACACACACACACGCACACACACACACGCACGCACACACACACACACACACACACACAGCTTATTTCAGCATCCTAAAGCTCTCCTTAAATCCCAAATCCACCTTTTTTCTTCTGTCACTGGACAGAGACTGTTTCCATCAGGGGCTCCCTGCAGTGACATTAGGTGGGAGAGGCAGGAACACCTTACTGAGCTGTTAAGTAGAGGGCAGCTCCTCCCTTTCCAGGAGGGAAATTGCATGTGTGTTTGGGTTCTTATCCGTTGACACCAGATGTACTCAGCTGTTTCACTTTCCACTTTACCCCGACTAATCAATTCACCTTGCTCAAAATCAAACCAACACTTAAAACATTCAGCAAAGTGCTTACATTTTTATGCTTAAGGCTACTTTAGCCCATAGTTCTGGGATGCTCTAAGGCAAGTCTCATTCCATGAAATAGGCTCAGAGAGATTTCTTAACATTTTTCCTGGTGTCGTCATGGTCCCTTGAGTGAGTCCTTTAATTTCTTCCTATCTCAGTGTGCATCTACATAAAACGAAAAAATATTCCACTCTCTGATTATCAGATGAAAAAAAAATGTTTTCAAGTCGAGAAGTACCAAATGTTATGCTAATAGAAGATGTTAAAAATGTACCTTAAACAAAGGCTATGCAAGGGAAATTAAGAGAAAGTGAGTTAACTACAAATTCATTGTTTGCCAAAACTAAATGTCAAGGCAAAAGAAAAAAAATGAGCCAAACATGCACAATTTATTATGTCTTCTCTTTGTATTCATTTGTGAAGAAACTATTTTATTGACTATAGCAAACTCTAAAATAGAATCAAAAGAGTTTGACCCCTGGTGAAGCGAGACAAACTAACGGATAAAGCAGTTTTTATTCGTAAGAACTCATGGTGGCAATGCCCATGGTTATGATGAAGTTTACAGTTTTGGGTGGGCTTAAGAGTTGTTAAGAATCGGGGCACCTGGGTGGCTGTTGGTTAAGCGTCTGACTCTTGATTTTGGCTCAGGCCATGATCTCATGGCTTGTGAGATCAAACCCCATGACAGGCTCTGTGCTGACAGTGAGGAGCCTGCTTAGGATTCGTTCTCTCTTCCTCTCTTTCTGTCCCTCCCCTGCTCTCTCTCTCTCTCTCTCTCTCTCTTTCAAAATAAATAAAATTTAAAAAATTTAAAAAAAGTTTTAAAGAACATATTTCAAAGATAAGCCAAAGTAGTCAATCATATTTTCAAAGAAGAATGAACGATAAAAGTCATTCAAATGCAGTTTGTCCTTTCGTCCTTCCTGGCTTTTTTTTTCTTTTTTTTTTTTTTTTTTACAAAATGGAACAAATAAACAGAGTCAGGAAACAAGCACCAGCTAGAAACAAGACCACAAGTCATTACCTGTATTGATGGTATATTTATAATTTCTCCATTTTGTTATGATTTAGAACTAGAGGAAATGGAAGAAACAACTGCAGCAAGTTTTATGTGTGCACAACACACACACACAACTCAAGGAAAAACTCCACGGTGCTGATATACTACTTAGAGGAAAAATCAATGAACCACAGAAGAGAGAAGCATTTTGACGTAATTTTATTGTGCAGATGTTGCTTATTATGATAGGTCTTACTGCTCAAGTAAATTATATTTTTCTTCTCCCAGTCTGCACTACATTAAAAAACACAGGGAACAGAAATGTAGACTATAACATACCACCATTATCCTATAGAACTTATTCTATTCTAATAGAACTTAGGTTGTAGAATGTGGCTAAGGGGTGTGGCCAGTGAGCTCCTAAGCCCTCTTGGTTTCCCCATTCTATTCCACCAAGTCGAGACTTTGGATAGTTCACCTGAGTAAGTCCTCAATGCTTAAAGCACATTAGTAGAATAGCTCCATCCAGTTAAGAATTGTTGGTCTTTCACTTCTCCTTCTAGGGTGGCGTGGTAAGAACAGAAGACTAGCAGTATTCTTTTGGGGGAGGCCATCCACAAGTACATATGAGGAGTCAGAAGAAGCAAGCTCCTAAACAACAACTGAACGTGTGCACCCCAACACATATTAAAATACACCTATCATAGAAAACTAACTCTGTTGAGTGATATTGAACTCACTCATTTTTAGAATGCCTATGTAAAGAAAGCCAGGGTGAAAAATGTGGTACTTTCTTACATTTCTGTATCATTCGTTGTAGAATTGACAAAAAAAGTTTCACATATGAATTGATTGGATAAATCTCAAATCTTTGAGGACTATAAGATGGAAAGTACACTTTACACCCTTCAACAACTGTGCCATAATGTCATTTTTAAATAGAATGTGGGGCTGGATAATACATGAGATATACAAAATACCATTTCAAAGAGATCTTGTAAATAGCATTTACAATTTGCAAGTAAAACCTAGATTAGATTTGCATTTCTTACATGTTTTTCACATAAATTATTGTCTCTAATTTCATGAACTATACCCCAAAGGGAATATCACTCATACGTTTTCTTAAGGATTGACTTCTACCTTTTCAAAAACTAAGGTTTTATGCCACCCATCCCACCAAAAATAAAATTTGAAAAAGCTTCATAGTCTAAGAATGAAGTCTGTGGTATCCCAACTGTATGCATCTGGGAATGTGAGGACACCTCAGTCCCAATGATGAACATTTTTTTCTCCCAGGTCAATGCCATTATGGACTAAAGAGCACGTGCATTGTTGTGGCCATTCTGCCATCAGCTCAAGCAACACTAAAGAGACGCTCTAAGTTTTCAAAACGCATGGTGCAAATGTGCCATTTTCGTTTCAGCTGCTTAACATATTGCAAAACCATTGCAGAATTTTGTTGCTCGTAGACATGTCAGCTTTCAAGCCTGACTTCCTTCTATTTTTAGTTTATTATACGTGCTTAAGAGCTGGCAAGGTTTTCAAAACTAATTTATATCTGTGTTATCTGGTAGGTAGGCATATTTTAATGACAAATTGCTTCCTTTCTAGAGTGAGTCTCTTCAAGTAATACGATATAAAATTCTAGATTGTATGGACTGTTTTCTGGATTTCAAACACTTCAAAAATTTATTAGGAGGTTTGGTTGTCTGGGATAATACCATAACAAGATATAGTAACCCCTCCTATGTAATAAATCTGAATGCTCAGGATAGTTTTGCAGTAGCCTAAGTGTAATGCATCATTACCCCAAGGCTCTACTTTCTCCAATTTATGTGCATTCTGCTGGTTGAATCAAATTGATGAAAAGCCTATTTTCTCAGAACATAACAAACCAACATGAACCTTTCTAGGGCTGCAAATATATTTAAGAAAATATATAAATCATTGCTTGTCAAAGATTAAGGCTAATTTCAGCTCACTATCTGGAAACCCTTAAAGACTTTTTTCTTTTTCTTTCAGTCACTGTCTGTAAAGTAAGGTGCCTCATTAATGAATTTTAATCAGTTCTTAGCAATTCAAGGCTATAAAATAAGTCTAAGTAGCAACACCTTCGAAGGCATGGAGTGGAATAATAAGACCTTTGTAATTCCCTCACTGTTTATAATCCATGAAGATATGTCCTCAAAGAGTGAACTGAAATTGCTTTTATGAAAGGGGCATAATTCTTTCTTAGCATTGCTCATGAGCCATTCAATATTCACGATGGAGTAATTAATGAGTTCAAAATCTAAACTATTTGCAAACAGTGATCAATGAACTTTTTCTGCTGAGTAGCATCAGATTTGTTATATTTTCTCCTAGTCTTCTTATCCTCTTTGGGAAGATAAACATATGTTTTGTTTAATATTAGGGTGTTTGACTGGACACCAAAAATTTGGCTGTGGCTGATTCACTGTAAATTTGAAATGACTTGATCCCTTGCTTAGTGGATTTATCCTTACTGTCAACTAGCCGACTTAATCAGGTGTATCATAGGTCTTTTGCATGGTCGAGATGAAAGTGTATTTAGTACTATCATTCATTCATTTCTTCTTCCAATATGCAACAATTGTGTTACCACTATTTGTCAGTAATTCTTTGAAAGATCTGTGTTCTCATCCCAGTGGTGTCCACAGCAGGCACAAAGAGCTGGGCTCTCCATTCTTTTTGGTGCGTGGAAATAACAGGAGGGAAATTGGATGATGAAACTCAGCTACCGAACTATCAGCTGGAGACAGTATTTTAAGTATGCATAAAATTATATTGCTTAATATCACACATATCAATGTATCAGATAAATATGCATATATACAGATGGTCCCAACTTAAGATGGTTCAACTTATGATTTTCGACTTCCTAATGGCTTCAAAGTCATATGCATTTAGTAGAAACCCTACTTGGAATTTTAAATTTTGACCTTTTCCCACGCTAGTGACATGTGGTATGATATTGCCACGTGATTCTGGGCAGTGGCAGCAAGCCACAGCTCCCAGTCAGGCGGGTGATCACGAGGGTGAACAATCAATACACTTAAAACCGTTCTGTGTTTCACAGTACAGGGTTCGATAAATTACATGAGATATTCAACACTTTAGTATAAGATAGACTTAGTGTTAGATGATTTTGCCCAACTGTAGGTTAAGTATTCTGAGCATGTTTAAAGTAGGCTAGACTAGGGGCACCTGGGTGGCTCAGTCGGGTAAGCGTCCGACTTCAGCTCAGGTCATGATCTCGCAGTTTGTGAGTTTGAGCCCCCTATGGGGTTCTATGCTGACAGCTCAGAGCCTGGAGCCTGCTTAAGATTCCGTGTCTCCTCCTCTCTCTGCCTCTCCCATGCTCATGCTCTGTCTCTTTCTGCCTCTCAATAATAAAACAAACCCCCCCCCAAAAAAAACACATTAAATTAGGCTAGAATAAGTTATGATGTTCAGTAGGTGAGATGTATTAAATGCATTTTTGACATAATATTTTCAACTTACAATGGGTTCATCAGTACATAATACTGTAATAAATTGAAAAAGATTGTGTGTATGTGTACATTCACACATACATATATGCTTTAGTTCACGTGTGTTTATAAACATTCAACTGCTTCAGATATATTCAACTTAGAAATCTGTGTTCATCCTTGATTCATTCTTTCTTCCTACATTATCATGATGGTAATTCCACTTAATGCTATTCTTTGACAGACCCTCTCATGGTCTCTTTCTAAACTATTTCAGTGTCCTGCTAATTACTCCCCTCAACTTTAGTTCATTTGCCTGTTCAAACTAATCCCCCACCCCTCTCACACACACATTCATACACACACACACACACACACACACACACACACACACACACGCATTGAAGTCATTTTAATAAAACAAAGATATGACCATATCAGCCTGCAGCTTAAAGTCTCTTATTGCCCTATAACCTAAAATTCAGATACTTTAGCACCATCAAACTCAATTCCAACAAATCTCTCCAGATATAATTGTGACTATTATTTTGTTCCTCTCAATTTCTAATGCACATACATTTCCATTCTTCTTTAAATATGTTGGACGTCACAGGGGCACCTGAGTGGCTCAGTCGGTTAAGCGTCTGACTTCGGCTCAGGTCATGATCTCCCAGTTTGTGAGTTCGAGCCCCGCATCGGGATCTGTGCTGACAGCTCGGAGCCTAGAGCCTGCTTCGGATTCTGTGTCTCCTCCCCTGTCTAACCCTCTCCTGCTCATGCTCTGTGTCTCTCTGTCTCTCAATAATAAATAAACGTTAAAAAAAACTGAACATTTTGTACGTCACAGACCTAGGAATGTTAATACTCTCTAATCCTTGTTTATCTGATGAGTATTAACTGTATTTTAAGCACTATCCCTGGGAGAAAAAATCTTCCTTCAAGACAGTATTAAAGGTTTTCTTATCTGTTTTCCCACAAAGTATTTATGGGTTAATTCATTCAATCAGTCTATCAATTATGCATCCACTATTTATCATGGGCCTACAATCTGTCATACACTGTACAGACTAAGCTCTAGCAAAAACTTTAGTATCAAACAAAAAATATAAGGTCTCTGTCTTCTTGGAACTTAAACTAGAGAAGAAAGGCCATAAGCAAATTAACAAATAAAAAAATGCATCAGTGAAAATTATAATAAGTGCTATACAGAAAAAGAACAGGGTGAGAGATAGAAAATGGGGCAAAGGAGAAGACAGGTTAGACTGAGAGAGTTAGGCTACTCTATGTTCATGCTGCTTGAGTCAGTAATCAACCCGGTGAGGAAAGCTGGTGCAGGAGGAACATAATTTCAAAAGGGAAGAATGTCTGAGATAAAGTTGGAGAAGATTTTTGATGTGAGGCATTGAGGCCCTATAGACATTAGAGTCTACCTCAGTGTTAAAAGATCTCATTTGAAGGTGAAGGAAAGACACTGAAGTTCAAGGAGATAATTTCTTAAAAGACTAATCTGGTGGGGCGCCCGGGTGGCTCAGTTGATTCAGTATCTGACTTCGGCTCAGGTCATGATCTTGCAGTTCGTGGGTTCAAGCCCCACATCAGGCTCTGTGTTCACAGCTCAGAGCCTGGAGGCTGCTTCAGACTCTGTCTCTCTCTCTCTCTCTCTCTCTCTCTCTCTCTCTGCCCCTCCCCCACTCACACTGTTCCTTTCTCTCTCAAAAATGAATAAACATTAAAAAAACAAAAACTGATTTGGCTACCACCAGAAAAAAAGGCTGACTGGGAGCAAAACCAGAAGCCAGCAACTAATCAGGAGGCAATTGCAGTCCTGTAAGATGAAGACAATGCTAACTTTGGCTAAACAGGTTGAAGGCAGCAGAAATGAAAAGAAGAGGGCAACACGGAGCTCACATTAAATGACAAAAGGTGAGCTCACATTAAATGACAAAAGGTGATTGAATTAAACTGAACGCAGAGACTAGTAAATAGACAAACTGAATATAGAGATCAGGAGTGAAGTGAAAAGGGATTCCCAAGTTCATTTTAAATATTCTTGAGCTTCAGAGATGTCAAGCAGAAAGCAGAAATACTCAGAGGGAACTTCTTTGGTCCTTTTCGTGTTTGGACAAAAAAAAATAGAAACAAGCAGGGAAATCACCTTGGTTTTAGTTGACGAGTTAAATTCACAGTGTACCTTGTGCTGAGGAGATGAATAGCCTTTGTGGGAACCTGGGACAGCCAGGAAGCCCTCACTTAGACAAGGAGGATAATATATGTCTAAAGTGAAAGTGCTATGTGTTTTGATTAAGTGAGTTAAATCAGTACAAAGCTGCAGAACCCAACCAGAGGTAGAAGCAGATAAATCGTCCAATGGAGAGGATTACAGAGACTTTAAGAAAAGCTTATAGGTTTTTTTTTTAATTTTCTTTAAAGTTTTTAGTTTTTATTTTTGAGAGAGACAGAGCATGAGCAGGGGAGGGGCAGAGGGAGTGGGAGACACAGAACCCAAAGCAGGCTCCAGGCTCTGAACTGTCAGCACAGAGCCTAAGGTGGAGCTCAAACTCAGGAACAGTGAAATCATGACCTGAGCTGAAGTCAGACACCTAACCACCCGAGGCACCCAGGCACCCTGAAAAGCTTATAGTTTTAACGGAGTTGTTCAAAGTATGTCAGAGAATGTGTGCCCATGTGGTTCTAAAATGCCCCTGTTGGAAGCACATACTTTTAGGTTTATTTCAAATTAGTTGTAACCAGTGTTGCCGGGAAGAAACAGTAATTGTTAGGTTAATAAACTTTACTGCCCTGCTCTGTGTTATACTGAGAAAGTTCGCCTGCAAGGTCAGTTTTGAAGGGGAGCTTCTGCAATTTCAAAGCTAGTAGCTTTTCTTGATTCACACCGTCCTCTCCAGAAGGCACACTCCCCCATATCCGCAATCACAAGGGCCTCTCTTACCTCTGCTTCACTTCTGAAGCATGACTGCCTATCTTGTTGATGGGCTTTCCGGTGTGCCCCTCCCCCAAACGAGGGAATTTTGCAAATAACCATGGCCTGTATTTTAATGTCGTCATCTGTATTTGCTTAAACTGAACACAGTCATTTTCTCCTAACGCTGAAATAAAGAGGCAAACAGGAGCTTAATTTCACTGACTGGAGAAAAGCGTCATATGTGCTTTTTAGAGCATACCTAGGAAACCAGATACATTCCTTTGATTATGTTTTATAGTATTGTATATTCTCTTAGAAAGCATGGCTTTTCAATCCCAAGTTAACACTTTAGTCAGAAAGGCTGTATAAATCCTAGTTACTAAAAATAACAGCGCCTTTACCCAAATAGCAGGTGCACAATTACGGAAAAACAAGGAAAATATGAAGCATTAGGACCAATTTTATCTTTGATGATACTTCCAAATGTCAAGTGTGACCGTCAATAAAAGGCTGAGAGGATCTGCCTTTTGATCGACAAGCCTGCCACGATTAGGGTTGATTCACGCTTACTAGACAAGCGGATGAAATTTAGGGTGATACACCCAGATCCAGACACCCCAAAGCAGCTAATTCCTGATCAGGCTCACTGCAGACATTTGCATGCCCTGGGCCAAGAGCACAGGTGGAGGCCCACTTATTATAGGCCTGAATAAACAAAGTTCTAAATTGAGCCAACAAACTACTTAATAAGTACGCTCTACCCCTATCTTGATAAAATATATCGTCATAATGTCAAAATTTCTATTTTTCATTTCACCTTCATTCTTTTCTGAGCTTCACATGCATACTTTTTTATTTTTCTGTAACTATGCTTGTACTCATTCCCAGTGATTCAAAGGATTAAACATAAAGCATAGCATTATTCAAAGGGCAAAACTCTGAGTATATTCTAATCAAAAATTAGTACACTTATTTTAATTTTTTTTTGATCAAAATTATTCTTAATGTTTAAAATATTTTCTTCCATGGGCGCCTGGGTGGCTCCATCATTTGAGCGTCCATCTCTTGACTTTGACTCAGGTCATGATCTCATGGTTTGTGGGTTCCAGCCCTGCATCAGCCTCTGCACTGACGATATGGAGCCTGCGTTGGATTCTCTCTCCTTCTCTCTCTGCCCCTCACCTGCTTGTCCTCACTCTCTCTCAAAATAAATAAATAAACTCGAAAAATTTTAAAGTATTTTCTTCTAAAATATTCAAAATTTTCTATTCATTTTCATAGACAACATAGAAATTATAAGTGAGAAACATAAAAAGTTAAGCAAACTTATTCATATGAAGTTTACTTTCATGTAATTAAGACTAAAATAAATATAATTATTTTCTAACGAGGAAACTGTGATTCTAACATGAACTGTATATCTAGTGGCCAATATAAAAATTAGTAATACCCTTTATGTACATTTATTTAGGGGCTGCCAAACTTTTTATGAAAACAGACTGTAAATATTTGAGGGTCAGGGTCATAGTGCTCTGTTACAACTACTCAACTCTGTCCATGTAACGTGAAAGTAGTGTGGATGATACATAAATGAATGAGAATGGCTGTTTTACCAAAAGAAACTGCTTCCAGGTAAAGACAGTGGAATAGAGTTTACTGACCTCTGGTTTAGATTTACATATATACAAACGTAAGGGTCATTTGAATCATCTAATATTGGAATGTTTCTCCAGCCCTCATATGCAGCTGTTGAAATACCATAGTAATTCATGAGGACTTTCATAACCACAAATTGGGACAGAAAGAGTTAAAAGAAAAGAAGTGGGAGAATCTCTTACAATCATAGTACTGACATTAAGGATTTGACAAGGAAATTAATTAGACTTTTCTCTTTCAAGCACTTATGCTCTTCAAATCCTTTCAGTCTGTCTCTGAAGTAGGGACTGCACAACCTGAAAACCTTCACGGTGTTAGAAGCAAGTTCAATTTTGTTTAAGCATGTATTCTAGAGAGGGGGAGGGTTTTCCTTGAAGGGTGTGGGTAAAATTGTTACTCATGTTGTGGGTAAAATCGTGCCATCCCTAACAACCAAATCCTGAGGGACCAAGCTTCCCATGTGTTTGTTAATAAATCTGTTTTTGTGTATGGGTGTGTGTGCTTTCCTGCAAGTGGACTCAGCAGAGATTAACATATTTCCAGAAAAACACCTAATAGAACGTTGGCCATATCTTGGTTCTTCCATGTTACCTGTGTGACCCAGAGACTGTTCCTTAGAATTAATGGACCCCCCCCAAAACAACTTCAACATCACTTGTGCTGATTAGATGGGCACAAAGACCTCATATTCATTCTGGAAAATAATAAGAATTCAAGATCTATTTGTTGAAACAGATATCTGTAATTCATCTAATTCATCTTGAAAAGCTGACAGGTTAGTTTTCTCCAAACACCATGGGTTTCAGAAGAGTAGAGTGAAGAAAATAAACATGAGACCATAACTGTAACAGGAATTCAGGCTTTTTCACTCAAAAATATAATTAAGCTTACCTGATCTAAAGACAAATTATGTGATATCATCGTGCGGCATTTTATGCACACTTCTCATAACACTCTGAGCCTGTTACAGTGGACTTCTAGTGATGACTGCAACTCAAATGCATCCCAAAATATCAGGATCTCGGATAGCTGCTGTGGGTAAAGAACCACGGTGATACCCACGATAGAAAGGGTAGGGCAGCACATAAGGAGAGAATGCCACCAGAACTGACGTTCTTCATTAAATACCAAAACATACGTAAAATCATTTAAAATTATTTCTGAGATGAAACTAGTTTAAGTTCAAACATGGTGTGTGTCCAGCTTAAGACTACCTTTTTTCTTAAATCTGTAGTTGTAATACAAAAAAACAAATCTCGCCGCTGGCAATGGTAGCTGCCAGTTCCAGAAAACTTCTGCCTTGATGCAAGAGAACATCAGGACATGCCAAGTATCATACCAGGCGCCACCTCATCCATTGTCTTCTTCAGTGGTAAAAACTATCAACAATTATGGATTCACAAAATGAGGTTTGGAAAGTTTCACTTATTTATGTAAAGATAAAGGGCACTAATCCAGGTCTGTCTAAATCAAAAACCTGCCCCTCATAGCCCAGCACTATGAAGCAATCACTGACCTGAATCAATGAGATGGGTTCTAATTGTCATCTCTAGCCACTACTGAGAGCAGAGCCAGCTTCAAATTCAGTGGGAAGCAGTGGTCAGAGACGTTCCTTCTACCCCTTCCAATACCCTCCCTGTTTAACCCTGTGGTCTCACTTCTCCCAGTGTGCAACATGTTCCATGCCAACAAATATGGATTCTTGGCTGGATTTTCTGGTAGAAGAGTCTCACTAAGTTGTTATGATCTTAGCATGTTGCTCCTTTCTGACTTGTAAACAACCAGTAGGTTGCTTCCAGTTCATTTTTATAAAAAGCTCCCGAAGATATTTTAATATTCCTTGGAGATACAAAGACACAAATGACCAACAGTGGCATTAAAGGAAGAGTGATAGGAGATAAGGACAAAATTTATGAAAGGTATGATTTCCTGATATATCTGTATTGTATTCGTAATATGCGGTGCACTTATTTACAAGGCAGAAACCAAATTTTACCTTATATTAGGTGCCTAGCATATGGTTTTTTTTTTAACATTTATTTTTGAGACAGAGAGAGACAGAGCATGAACAGGGGAGGCGCAGAGAGAGAGGGAGACACAGAATCGGAAGCAGGCTCCAGGCTCTGAGCTGTCAGCACAGAACCTGACGCAGGGCTCAAACTCACGGACCATGAGATCATGACCTGAGCCGAAGTTGGACGCTCAACCGACCAAGCCACCCAGGCGCCCCATCCTAGCATATGTTTTAAGTACAGAAAAAAAGTTCCCATTCTTGATATCTTCAAAGCTTGACAACTTTAGCACTACAAATTGCATGTGCCTACTTCCAGATGGCTTATCATTATGTGTAACCTTCTTACTGGAAATTATAGAACTCTCCTAACATTGGGGTACTCAAATTAAACAACTCTGTAACTAATTACAGTCTTTTGGAAGCAAGGTAAGCTGTAAATACTCTACCTGCAGATTAAAAAATGAATCACCAGCAATAAAATTTTTTGCCATTGTTTCTAGTATTGAAAAAAAAAGCTATGTGAACTGATGGTTAAGTCAGATTTTGGATTTAATATCTATTAATTCCATGTTAGGTAGGACTATTCCCCAAACTAGTGATCATCAGATGGATAATGTGACAAGTTCTCTCAATTGTGTCTTTCAATTTGAGAAAGTGTGGCCTCTCATGTGTCATTATAAAGGGCACCTTTAATTCCCTCTCCCATACCTTCTCGGTATTTACATTAGTAACATTGCACCATAATTGTATTTTATAAAACCCAAGACTCATTTAAATACCTGAAAATTATGCCAAAGGGATTTCATTTACCACTGGCTGTGTAGGGGATAGAGTTATACAACCCCTATTAATGCTAATGGGAGTTCATGAATAAATCTTCAAAAATACAGAGAAAAATGTATCCCAAGAAGGACATGAAATGAAGACAATAGGATCACCAGAGCAAAATTAAATGGCAGTTTGATTTTCTGAGCTAATACCTCATAAAAATAGAAGTCACTTGCACTTAAAGTCATTTAAGAACAGTGATTTCTTTAGTAAGAATTCACATCTCTTAGACAACTTAATTCACATAATTTGCACAAATAACAATTTTTATTATTGACCATTGCCTATAGCTTCCAATATGGAATGACCTGAAGGCCTTTTATATAGTATCCCAGTTCAGCGTAATTGATACTGACTGACTATTTAGATGATAAAACACACTTTTAGAAATAAATCACCATGAAATTATACAATTGTAGTTGTAATACTACATGTTAGAAGGTACTATCTATATGAACTTCTATAGATACTAGAAGAGTAAGACGTTTTTATATTGCTCATTGGCAAATGGTACAGCCATTTTTTTTAAGAATTTGGTGGCCATCTTTTAAAACTAAAATATGATTATAAATATTATACAAGTCATTCTCATCAGGTTCTTAATATGTTAAAAAAAACAAAACTTCAGGACCTCTTGAGTGGCTCAGCCAGTTGGGCATCCAACTCTTGATTTTGGCTCAGGTCATGATCCCAAGGTCATAGGAATGAGCCCCATGTTGAGCTCCTCACTGAGCATGGAGTCTGCTAAGATTCTCTCTCCCTCCCTCTGCCTCTCTTCTCACTCACACGCTCTCTCTCTCTGAAACAAAAAATAATAAATGAATGAATGAATAAATAAAACTATAGACTGTTAAAATTTAAACTTTTTATTTTGGATGATTCTTTTATCTGTTTGTATGTTTGGATATAGAACTAACTTGTTTTCATGCAGCAACTGGGACTTTTCCCATAAATGATTTTGTTGTTTCATTATTTTAACAGAGTTGTCTCCACATACAAAAAAATGGAAGTATAAGTATATTCAATGTCAAATTTATGTATCCTAACATAATCATATTTTGTTTAAATTGGTGCTGTGTAAATTTATTAGCCTTTACTAAAATTATATTTTATAAATATTTCAATAAAATGTCTGACTTTTGAATATAGACTACCTTTTGCTAGAAAATGTTTGAGTCAGTTAATATCTGTCCAAGCAATGGATGGCTTAATATTTCAATTCTGGGGGCAACATATAGACTGTTTTCCTATTCAACTTCCTTTATGAGATAGGGGTTTACTACACAATGTATCTCAACTTTTTTTCTTTTGCTTCCACCTGTATTAGTCTCATTTGACTCCTTTGATAATCTCTTTCACACTTAATGACTTCCATTTGTAGGTGATGAAATGGGTAAGGAGTCCACTTCAATGTAGGCACAGCTATAAGCATAGTCTTTCCCCTTTACTTGAACTCAGAATTACGACTTTTGATTCTTGTTTTATATTCCATTCCCAGAAGTAGTTTTCACTTGAGCAGTTATGTGCAAGTAGTCTTATGCTTTCTAGCAGTAGTCTACGATTAGGGTCTAGCTTCTCCAGGACAGATGGATTTAAATATGTATTAAACTAAGAGGCATTCTGTCAAATGAGTTTAAAATGCATTTCATTTTCAGACAACCTATATGACATGATATTTTTTTCTTAAAAACAAAGCCAAGATAAATCAAAGTCAAGATAAATGAAGAGCTCAAGATGACATCAGTCCCGTTTGTCCAAGTCTTGGTGTTGTGTGGATGGACAGAAGTCAGTTATGACAGATAATAGGTGATACATCCAATCTAATAGCCAAATTCATTAACATTTTTTTCCATTTCTAAACCATCCTTAAAGACAATCATAGATGGGGTCACACCATCCTCATGATAGTCCAGCGGAACAGCCACACTATCTGGACTAAGGTTTTCATAGAGAATGGTAGTTTTGGAAATGAACAAGGATGTGCTTGATTTGTTCTGCAGCCTGCATAAAAGGTTTTACTCTTTCTGATCTGCTGTTCAAGTTCTTTCCCTTTGGTTTATTTCATGTTATCTTTGATGTACTTCTTGTAGGCTTCTTTTGTGAATGTAGTTTCCCGCAAGTGATGGTTCATGACAATAACAACACCAGCAATGACTGTGCTCTCAGTGCCTTCACCTCCGGGGTCTTCGATGGAGGCATTTCCACCAACAAGTGAGTCATCAATGTTACCCTCTGTCCTACTGACCATCTTCCTCTCCATCTCCAGGCACAGCCTTTCCATGATGTCCAGGATCTTGTAGATGTCAGAGACCATCTCATCACAGCTGATGAGGTCCTGGTAGATGATCATGACTATGGCTGGAGAGAGACTGCAGTGGTACTAGCTTGGCAGGAGCCGGGAGCTCTGAGTGAGAGTGGCACAGCCCCATAGGTGGGGGTTGGAGCGGGGAGAGAAAGCAATGCACCTCAACTTTTCAATGCTATGTCTATAAATCAATTAATAAATAACTTACTAAAAAGGTCAGGTGTAGAAGAGCTTTATTAAAATATATCTGTCAATGAGACGCCTGGGTGGCTCAGTCAGTTGGGTGTCTGACTTCGGCTCAGGTCATGATCTCACAGTTTGCGAGTTTGGGCCTCGCGTCAGGCTCTGTGCTGACAGCTCGGAGCCTGGAGCCTGCTTTGGATTCTGTGTTTCCCTCTCTCTCTGACCCTCCCCGGTTCACACTCTGTCTCTCTCTCTCAAAAATAAATAAACATTAAAAAAATTTAATAAAAATGTCTGTCAAGATGAGGTGTTAATTCTTTTAAATGACAGCCATAACAGCAAAAAAAAAAAAAAATATATATATATATATATATATATATATCTTGATTGTAAGAACACAATACACATACAATATATTTTAGATTGGTATTCTTTAAAATATTATTTGAACTCTTTTAACATAAATAGAACTTATCACTAGATGTAGAAATTGTTTTTTTTTTTTAAGTTTAGTTATTTATTTTGAAAGAGAGAGAGAGTGCAGGCAGGGGAAGGGCAGAGAGAGGGGTAGAGACAGAGAATCCCAAGCAAGCTCCCCACTGTCAGCACACAACCCAATGCAGGGATGGAACCCAAAGACCGTGAGACTATGTCCTGGCCAAAATCAAGAGTTGGAGTTTAACCAACTGAGCCACTCAGGTTCCCCATAAATTAGATGTATCATTATCACACACATTGACTTGCTTTTGAATATAAGAAAAGCAAGTAGGAGGAGAACAGGGATGTCAGATGTCCTCTGGAGCCACCATTCATGGAATGCTTGCATTTAAAGCTCAAAATCTGGTAACTCCCAGACACCTCACATCTTAACTTTCCACAGGCCAGACTGGTTGATGATACTACAAGTTCAAAGGGAAGAAAAGGCATCATATGCAAAGACCATTGCTAAAATACATGATTACCTGATATCCACACAGTATAGCGAGAAGAGAAAGGGCTTTAGGATACAATATCCTAACTTGAAACTTAGATTAGGTACTTAGGAGCTATGTCACCTTAAGCACATACTTACACTTGCTGAGCTTCAGTTTCCTCATCTTGTATATCAGACAAATAATATTTACCTTACAAAGTGATTAAATATAGAGATTATTTGCTAAAAGCTTCTGGCTTACTAGGTAACCAAAACATAATAGTTATTGTCCAAGCATGTGTTGATTATGCATAGTAGTTGATGGCTGCTGGATAGTCTCAGCTTCCTTAATGGTACCAATACACAGCAAATTGAAATAAGCCCCATATGAATTCCTAGAATTTTAAAATTCTTCACCTTTATTTACTACCTCTAGAATACCTCTGACTGATTCCATAAGATCAGTACCAGGTTAACCATCATCAAACATGGCAATCCTCTTTTTGCTGCTTCCAGAATCTGATTTCTCACCTTAGTCTTGAAGGGCACCTCAGATAGCAGGAGGAATAGCCACTCATATTGAAACTCCCTAGTGAGTACTCTTGGCATGATCAAATCGAGTACTCATTATACTCCAGTTGTTGACACAAAGGTCTTGCAGGAGTGGAATGAAAGAGCAAAATAGTGAACTAGTTTATAGAAAATAGAGAACAACACTCTACTGTCCCAACCCTCCCTTACCAAACAAACAAACAAACAAACAAACAAACAAAACATCCTGGAACCCAAGACACCATACACTTTAACAGTCCAACAGTGCTCCCTTAAGATGAACAAGGATAGGAAATGATTTTCTTGAAACCTGGCTTACCCACTGCTACTTCAGTTTCAGGGGAGAAATCAATAGATTGCGTCTGGAGCTAGCATTGCTTAAATAAACAGAATGTGCATAGCAGAGGTTCATCCTGTTATCAAGGCTCTATTTGTACAATGGACCTCACTTAAGGTCACTGCCACCAGTGGCTATCAATGCACATGATTCCACTTCCTTGTGATTCCTACATACATCAGCATGCCTAATTGCTTCATCCATGCCATGTCAATTCCCTATCAACAGGGGCATTTGTGTTGTTACTGTCGATTCAACTGTTTCATGAAGTCAAGTATGGAACTCTGGAATACCAGAAGAAATAAGTAGTATCTTTCACTCTGAAGAGTGTGCTTTACAGACCAATTTTTCAGCTTTGGCATGAGTCTCATTTCCCTTTTTCCCAAGCAAAGAAAATCAGAACAGTCTTTAGGAATTCTCTCCTTACTCTCTTTGATGTAGAAACAGTCCAGCTGCACTTTATCCCCTCTTCCTTTTATCTCCTGGGAAAAGGAGAAGCTGGATGGCTTAACCAAGTCCTAGCCTATATCCCAGAGGAAAAAAAAAAAAAAAAAAACCTAATATGTCCTAAAGGATGGAATGAGTGGTAGGGAAATCTCTCCCTGAATGCTGATGATGCAGGCTTCTGTCTGGTCCTTCTAAGCATCATACCTGATGTATTTATTTTAAAGAAATTATAATAGCCCAACATTGGTTTTTAGATTCACCAGAAGTGACATATCTTCTTTACTGTGAATTTTTTAATGCCAGAAGAAATACAACGAGATCTGTCATCTAGAGGTCACTGCTTTCTTCACACAGATCATTACTACTTATGATGAGATAGTAGCTGGGTGCTTGTGCCAGACTCCTACAGGAGAAGCTGTTGAAGGAGTAAAACCGTTGCTTTATATGCTCGCAGACCAATAGGGAATGACATCCAGTGAGAATATATGAGTATTGGGCCAGTAGCACTGGTGATAGTAAGCATGAGCAATAGTAAAAAGCAATCATGCTCATCATCTTTTGAGCGTAGCACTCATTTTTTCAATGATACTTTATGGATATCATTTCATTTCACTATTTTTAATTTGCTTTATCTAAAAGAGAAAGGCATGTGCTGGATCATAAAATCTAGTCAGTTCTGAAGGATAGAACATGAAAATAAAAGTCTACTGTCTTCCACCCAGAGACACTATGAAATAGTCTGATTTTAGGACCTCAGATAATTATCGTAAGAAGTACAAACATTACATGCATATACCTGTTTGGTAATTTGTCAATATTAAACATGATCTATATCCTTCCATAGAAGTCGACATTTATCATAGTTCCATACTATAATTCTAAATCTTTGCTAACAGTATAATTACTTATTTTATTTCTTATTCTGTTATAACCCTTATACTTGTATACCACATCCTTAAATTTCTGTTTCTTTACTCAAATATTTTTAAAGAGTATGTTCACTTCTAAAAGAAGGGAAAGAAAGGAGCACTTGGGTGGCTCAGTTGGTTGGGCATCTGACTTCGCCTCAGGTCATGTTCTCACAGTTCATGAGTTCAAGCCCCACATCAGGCTCTGTGCTGACAGCTCAGAGCCTGGATCCTGCCTCAGATTCTGTGTCTCCTTCTCTCTCTCTGCCCTTCCCCTATTCATTCTCTCTCACTCTCTCTCAAAAATAAACATTAAAAAATTTTAAAAAATAAATAAAAGAAGGAAAAGGGAGGGAGGAAGTATATTGGATTTATTTATTTTACATATTCTTTATTAATACTTGCTTGCTTATTTATTTTCTTGTATACTCTCTTAATAGCGATCTTCACTTTATGCCTAAGGCCCTCTGGCAACTTAATCATGTATTTGTTATGAAGAACACATTTTGCAAAGGTATTTTTCTGAAAGCCCCAAGAATTTCTATTTTAATTTATACCAATTGTTTTTCACCTTAGAATTGTCCTTACTTTTGCTCTCTTATGTTAGGCCTTTTCTCAGGTGCCTTGGACTGCTTACGACAGCTATAATACCTCCTAATAAATATAGTAAGAAAGACCTGTGATTAGCACAATGTCTGAGCTCTTTCATATCCTAATTAAGTCTGTTATAATCTCACACTTGATTGATCATTTGGTTGATATTCTGATTTCTGTGTCCAATTTGTCCATTTGAGTCCATGTTTGTTTGTGTTGTTTTTCTCCTCTCTGGTTGATCTTGGTCGTCCATTCATGTTTATCAGTGCAGAATTCTGTTACTTAATATTCTCTCTAGCATTGAATTTTATATCTATTCGTATTTTTTAATATATCCTCCACTGTGGAATCTTAGCACCTCTTAAATCACTTTTTTCTTATCAATATATGTATTTATGACATGCTCTTTGTTATTATGAGATTTTGTAGAAACATCCATATTACTTTTATAAATGATTAGACTGCGTCTTCCTTTCCATTTCTACTGACTCTACACCCTGTTATCAATGTTCATTACTTCCCACAGTGATTTCAAAATCACCTTGTACTGGTCTTTTTGCCACCAGCCAGCACCCATTTATTTCACATTAGAAAATAGTTAGCCATTTTAGAAAATAATGCATTGAGTCTACCACGTTCATTTCCATAGTGAAATAAAGGGAGGAGATGAGAAATGACATTTACTTTTCCCACATTAACTTAAATACCTTTGAAATCTCTTGAACTGCATTAGTAAACACAGATCGCTAAGGAATATGGACCCAAGAAGAGCATATCATTGTTTAAAGCACTTTCCTTCAGACACAGTTTCCAGTGGGAAAGATTGGCTTTAAAAATGAAAACCGGTATATTGGGAAAGGTGCATTATAGCTGCCCAGCTAACCAATTGTTTTCCATTAGAAATAAGTAGAAAGGAACTAGATGCTCAAGTAACTGCTTAAATGGATTTGGTTCCTGGTAGCCTCAGGAGGTGTTATAATTACCCTGTTAGGGGTGTTCCATTGGACGACTACAGAATTTTATTCAGGTCTATTTCCAAAGTAATTTTTGGATTTAAAAGTGGAATAACTCAATAAGAGTTGTTCTCACTGGGAGTCATTCCAGTTCCCTCTAAGCTTCCATATAAAGACAGGATTTGAGAAACAATGAATAAGATAATCCTTTTAAATCTTCCTCTTGATTGGAAGCGATTCAATTTATTCCAAAGGCAGATTACTGTGAACGAAATTCTAAATTAAATTGACTTAATATGTGTTGCTCCTGGGATCTCTAGAAATTTGGGTATATTACATTTCGACATCTAGGGGAATGCATACCTGTTTTAATCTCTCTAACATCTTTTACTTTCTTCTGACAAGGACACCTCGTTTGGTTTGGGGAACTTCTTCCCCCGCCCCTTCCCCCAGCAGAGTGGAGGGCTCCAGCCCCAGAGCCTCCAGACCCCTGCTCAAAGGATGGGTCGGTATTTGAATCTGGGCGATCATCGTATGCTTCCACTTTGGGTCAATGCTACCTTGTGATCAGAATCTTTCCCTAGGATTTTTTTCGTGTCCCCTTTGGTTAGAGATCCACACGTATGTGGAACCAACGCAAAGCACACAGGTGTGCGAAACTGAAAAGAGTACTGAAGGAAGGTGAGTTTAACTGAGGCTGCGCTGGCGGTAAGCAGCCTCCAGCCTTCTCCAGCTACAGCTCCTGGAGTCTCTGCTTCTCCTGGCTCATTCCGGAACTTTCATTGCATGAATTATCAGTTGCTCACCACTAAGTCTTATATTTCCTAAAACTGGAAATACATTTTTTAAATAAAAAAAAATTTAAAGAAATTTTTTAAATAAAAACTCCTTGTAACATAGGAATCACACTGTTAAACTGTATCCTATGTCAAAAGGCAGCTCTATCGAGAAGAAAGTGTATGGGTTTAGAATATCCCTGCACACTGATTAGAATGCAGACTATCTCTGTGGCACCTTAGCAAGCTACTTTGCTCCTATTTAATTGCTAAAAATAACACATTAATGCTTATTTTAAAGAACAGTGCATCTCAGCACCAAATAGTATCTATCTTCTGAGCATCATGGAGCAAATAACAAAAGCACAATATAAAGATGGTTACAGTTAAGGAGTTAGGGAAGTAAATGTTTTCAGTAAAACCAAAGTGCTGTGAGATAATAAGCGAGGCACATGACTTAAACCTGGAGCTATGGAAATAGGATTTCAAGTCCATAGGTTAAGGAGTTTATCAGATAACAAATAGCATTACAGGCACACACTGACATGAAAAGCATTAGAACACGGGGCACACACACGCACACACACATATGCAAGACACTCCTACACTCTGGGCATGAAAGAATGACTAGAAACCATGGGAAGAAAGGGGAAAATGTACAAGTCATCAGCAATGAGGTATCCGTGTGCTATCATTTACCTATTTGCCACTCTTGGGGTAGATTTTTAGCCTTCAACTAGGATATGTAAATCTCAGTCCACAAAACTAGTGCCCCGCCAAAAAAAAAAAAACACCCAAAAAACAAACAAAATCCAAACCCAAACCTCTGCATTCTTTAAATGAACTTAATTTTCTCTCAGAATTCTCATTTTGCTTGGCAGTGGGAAATGAAATCTAATTCTTAAGCCCCAATCTTTGCTCAATGCCTAGTGTTTTCATCAATCTGGGATAAACTCCGATGCCTCTCTGTAGGGTTTCTTCAGGCCCACCTGGTTCTGTCTCTTTTCACTGCCTCTTCTGTACTATGATGGCAAAATGCTCATCTTTGGGGAATCACAGCCCTGAGGTCCTACCATGTCCTCACAGCAATACCCATAAGCCTTCTTGCCATGGAAGGCCTAGAATCTCAACTCTTCTTAGATTCTGAGAATCTCTTTTATATTCAAGGAAAGCCTTTTAACTATTTTAAGCATGGAATCTTAGCCTTAGACTGAAGGCTACATTTGCAGAGAAGTGAGTTTAGATGAAAGGAATAGCCTCTGTCTGCAGTCAGTTTCATGATTCTCAGAGGGTCTGGGAAAAGTAACTATTATAATACATTCCCAGCATGAAACAATTATTTTAATAAATATTTACTGAGAACCTAATATGTCCCAGACATTAACCTACATGCTTAGATTCTAACAGTAAAGACGGATGATAAAATAATACATTCAAAAAATGATAGAGTGTGCAAAAAGGCGGTAAGTGCTGTGCTGAAAATTTCAACTTTAAACAGAGTGCACATGATGGGCAAGAATGGTTGAGATTTAAAGGAGGCAAGGCAGTTAGCTATGAGGTTGTCTGAGAAAAGTGTGTTGTAAAAAAAAAGGGGGCGGGGGTTCTAAGTTGGGAAGATCAGCAGTGTGTTTGAGGAACAGCAAGAAACAGTGGCTGATGCTGAATAAGTTGGAGGCAGAGAAAGGAGGAGATGAAGGCAGAGAGGTACCAAGGGCCAGTTCACAAACTACCTCTCAGGTCATTATTAAAGGGCACTGTTGTAAGAACTAGTCCTCAGTGGAATAGGAGCCATTGAAGAGTGTGGAGTATGTCTTAAATCTTTGAAAAACGCATAGTTGACAGAGTGCCCTCCCAAGTTATTGATACGTGTTGTTCCCTATTTCAAAAGGGAAGAAGAAAGCAACCAAGAAAAGTATTTTTAAAGTTAACATAACAAAAGTCCAATAAACCCCAAGGAGTATATCACACCAAGTCCCTGTTTTCTAGACATAGAAAGTGAAATCATTTAACAGCACTTCTGAGTAACTTGAGAGAGGAAGCCACATGTTGTCCCCAGATGAGATTTTCAAGGGACCCACTGCAGGCTGAGCTCCTCTGCCAAAGAGTAACAGAGAGAGTCCTTAAATTCCAGGTGGAGTTTATCTTAAACACTTGGAATCAGCTGGCAAATACAGGTGACCCAGGGAATACGCCGGCTACTTTGATGGCTAAGAGTCATTACTATGAGACCTCACTAAATGCAATATATTTAAGAATGCTGTGTGCAATATTATCAAAAATCACACAGTAGGATGTCAGCCTCAAAGGGTCAGGAGTATGTTAAATATTTATAAAAGTAAGAATTGGATAACAATCTGGATATTGTGCTCAGCATATTGTGCTCAGCTCATCCTAATTTCCAGATATGGAAAATGAGAGATAATGGCTGTTCAAAACAAGCTTTAGGATTAGCGGTTGACACGGCTGATACCTACTGCTTTGAGTTGTATCTGCATTTATGTGAAACTCATAGGGAGCATTGTTAGCTGACGGTGAAGTACTTTTATGTAATTTTTACTTCTGCAATTTCTAAAGAAGCTGAGTTATACCTTTGTTGTTGCTACTGTTATTTCACTCCTAAAACTAAAAAGTTGAGAATTTCTATGCCATTTTGTCTAGCATTTATTTAGCATTTTTTCAAATACGGTTATTTAACAGTGTTTAAATGATCTTATCTCCAACTAAATTATAAAGAGCTCAGAATGAAGGTTCCAGTGATTGTTTATATCACCTAGAGAAATTTAACAAAGCCTAAGATAAAGATGCTGAGGAAATGTGTAACTTTTAATATCCACACTTCGACTTTGGAAATGTGTGAAATGTTGTTTTCCCTAGTACACTGTCACTTACTGGGGACAGTGTCAATTTGAAAAATCCATTATGTATATTGGCAGTCCTTTCCCACCATGAATTGTTCATGCCAGAAAAGGAGGTAAGATCATCTTACAGAGGGTAAAATCACAAAAGAAAAAGTTAGGAACAACAAAGAAGATCTATTTTTCTTTATTTTGTTTTATTTTGAGAGAGCGCACAGGTGGAGGAGGGGTAGAGAGAGGAAGAGAGAGAATCCCAAGCAGGCTCTACACTGAGCATGCAGTATGACACGAGGCTCCATCTCACGACCACAAGATGATGACCTGAGCTGATAGCAAGAGTCTGACGCTTAAGCAACTGAGATACCCAGGCACCCCTACTGTTCCTTAAAAAAAATGGTGTAGAAAAGTGTCAAAAAAGCCATTCAGACAGAAAGATAAAAGTACATCAAAGTACAGCTGCTAGCACCAAAAATAAAGAAAAGAGCACAAGCCAATCTTCTTTTGTTGATAGACAGAAATTGTTCATTGTCACTGTTCCGTGGCAAAATTGACATGAATGGTTTCTGGAATCATGACACTTTAAGGAATTCATCTTTTACTGTGCAACCCAGGGGAGGTAAAAAATAAGTTCTATTTTGGATTTAAAAACACAATTTCTCTACTCTGTTTTTTGAAGATTTCTAACCCAAGGATGACAAACATGTAACGATTCTCCTTTAAATATGTATGTGAGCTGGCATCTCATCCAAATCTTTCTGGTCCTCTGTCTACTTTCCCTTTCATTGTATTTTCTTGACTTCTACAGAAAGTTATGCAAGTCATGACGGCAGCCACCACAGCGGATAGAGTTTGCAAAGAACCCTGGTGGCCCAGGTCACAGAGGAAAAGTGAAAAGGGATGATGTGACGAGCTAGGTCCATTGCAGTTTAAAAGGAAGAAAGGTACCAGAAGAGCCCGAGCTCTTGAAACATGTAGTTATTTGAGTCTTTCCACAGAAGTAGTAGACACCACATGAGTGAGCCTTCAGACAATTTCAACCCCACCATCTGAGCCATCCACGCACACACTGAGCAAAGCACAGACAAGCTTAACTTCCTCAAGTCCTACACAGAGTACAAATTCATGAGGAAAATAAACGTTGTTAAACCATTAAGTTTGGGGATGGTTTTTATGCAACATTAGGTAACTGAAACACAGGGCAACAGTGATATTTGGACTTTGCTTCGGAAACAGTGAAGCACAAAAGACATTTGAAAACATCTTTAAGGTGTTTCAAGATAAAACCGGCAACCCAGAATTACACATCCAGGCAATTCAGCCCTCAACAATATGATAAAGACACATTTAAGTAAAAGAAAACCAATAGAACTTGTTCCCAGTAGAGCTGTACTACTAGAAATACTAAATGTAGTTCTTCAGACTGCAAGAGAAACTCAGATCTCTAGCAAAAAATAAAAAGCATCAGAAATTTAAATACATTTGACTGTATAAAACAAAACATACAGTATTGTTCTTGTGGATATAATGCCTTGGGTAACTATATCATAAAGGACGATGGGGGTGGGGTAAATGGACTAGAGAGTTGCAAGATTTGCTACATTATACATGAGACGTTACAATATTGCCTCTAAATAGACGGAAAATTGGAGGATTCATATGATCCCTGAAGCAACCAATAAAAGTCATGTTTAAGAATCCAATAGATAAATCAAATTTAAAAAATATACAAAACTAAGTGAGAAAACAGTGCAGAGAAACAAAAATCAGAAGTGACAAGTCAAGTAAAAATGATAAATAAGAAAATATTAAACCAAAACATAAACACATCAGCAATTATATTAAGTGTGAATTACTTACCGATCTAATTAAAAGCAAAGGCAACTAGAATGGATAAATTAAAAGGACTTAATTCTGTGTTTGTTAACATTTAAGCATAAAATCCCAGGTAAACCAAGTATGTGCATACACACCCACACACAGTCGACTCTTGAACAATGTGGAGTTAGGGGCACTGACCCCACCATGCAATCGAAAATCCACCTGTAACTTTTGACTCCTCCAAAATTTAGCTACTAATAGCCTACTATTGACTGGACACCATACTGATAACATAAACAGTCAACCAACACACATTTGTATGTCGTATGTATTATGTATTGTGTTCTTACAATAATGTAAGCTAGACAGAATAAAATGTTATTCAGAAAATCATGAGGAAGAAAAAATACATTTACAGTACTGTACTGTATCTCTTGAAAAAAAGATCCACATATAAGTGGACCCGTGCAGTTCAAACTGATGCTGTTACATACATACATACAGAAAGAAAGAGAGATATGCAATCAATCCTCATAAGTCACTGCTTCTCGCCTTCTCACCAAATATATTTGTAACTGTCAAATCATTACTTGCAGTGTTTTCATGATCATCCCTAGACATGCATAGAACCGTGACAAATTTGAGTCACCCTATGCTCCTGCTCCCTGTAGAGGTAAAAGCAAAGTGACTCTCTGCCTTCTTTATTTCAGCTCTCATACTGTTAGACTAAAGAAAATACAGCATATTTAAAGCAGCATTTGGGAGACAAAAATATGTTTAAATGATTTTAGAACAAAAGAAATTTCTAAAAGAAGCTTAAAGTATTATTTTAGGATGCTTGATAAGAAAAGTACAGTAAACCTTAAAAAAGCAGAAAATAAGATATGTTAAGATTATACCAAGAAGGAATGAGAGAAAAAATATACTAATAAATCTGAAAGCTGATTCTTGAAGAGATTAATAGAATCGATGTACCCCTGGTTAAAGTGATTAACTTGAGGAAGAGTGACAGAAAGAAAGAGAGAGAAACAGAAGATTAATAACCAAGCCAAGAACGAGAGGTTGTCACTACAGATCCTTCAGATAGTAAGTGAATAACAATAACTATCATAAATAGCACATTTGATATCTGAAATAAAATGAGAAAGGGTGAACCCAAATGACTTCCAACAAGTGAATGGCTAAAACAAAATGTGATATACCTAGTCAGTGGAATAGCACTCAGAAATAAAAGCAATGGGGGTACCTGGGTGACTCAGTTGGTTGAGTGTCCGACTTCGGCTCAGGTCATGATCTCGCGGATTGTGAGTTTGAGCCCCACATCAGGCTCTGTGCTGACAGCTCAGAGCCTGGAGCCTGCGTCAGATTCTGTGTCTCCCTCTCTCTCTTCCCCTCCCCTGCTCATCCTCTGTCTCTCTCTCTCTCAAAAACAAATGTTAAAATTAAAAAAAAAAAGAAATAAAAGCAATAGATCACAGAGAGATGCATCAATATGAATATATCTCAAAATCATTATTCTTAGCAAAAAAGAACACATACTGTATGAATTCATATATGCATCCTTATAATTCTTGAAGAGATAAAATGTAATCTATAGTGACAAAGTACAGAGCAGTCTTTGCCTAGAGCTTAGGACAGGAGGACAAATGAATTGTAAGAATCACAAGGAAAATTTGCAGGGGGATTATAGAAATATTCTATACCTGGATTGTGGTGTTGGTTTCACAAATGCATACTTCTTTGTAAATGGCACAGTTTGTTATTTGTAAACTATAAAAATAGAGTTGATCTAAAATTTTATGTATAGTATCATACAATGGAGTATTATTCAGTCTTAAAAATAAAAGAAATTTGGGGGCAACTGGTGGTTTTGTCGACTGAACATCTGACTTTGGCCCAGGTCATGATCTCATGTTTGGTGAGTTCAACTCTCACGTTGGGCTCTCTTACCGCTGGCACAGAGCCCACTTCGGATCCTGTGCCCCTGTCTCTCTCTCTGCCCCTCCCCGCTCACTCTCTCTGTCTTCAAAATAAATAAAGTGTTTTAAAAAAAGAAAAGAAATTCTAACATATGTTACAACATGAATGAACTTGGAGAACATTAGAGTGAAATAAGCCAATCACAAAAAGACCAACACCATATGATTCCACTTATGTAAAGCACTTAGTGGAGCCAAACTCATAAAGACAGAAAGGAGAAGGGTGTTTGCCAGGAGCAGGGCGCATAAAGGAATGGAGAATTGTTGTTTGCCAGGGGCATAAAGGGATGGAGAATTATTCTTTAATAGGTAAAGAGTTTCAATTTTACAAGATGAAAAGGGTTGTGGAGACAAGCAGTGGTGATAGCTGCCCAACTATATTAATGTACTTACTGCCACAGAACTGTATATCAAAAATGGTTAAGATGGTAAAATTTACATTATATGTATTAGACCACAAAAGATTTGAAAAAAAAAATCACGTACAGCAACGAGCACAAACAATAAACTATCACAACTGAATACTCATCATAATATTGTATGTTACTGAATTTGGGGGTACATTTCAGATGAGGGAATTCCATTCTGTGCATCAATGGGATATGAATCCTCTGCTTAGAATTTTACACTTCTGATTACTAACTATATAATTTATCGGTTCCAGACATCATCTCAAGCCCTGTTTCTTATTCACTACCTACATACTTCCTTCTCCTGGTAGGCTCCCTGAACACATTTTGGCCCTGCACATTTTCACTCATAATACCTACTTTGTCACAATATCCAGTGAGTTGTAGTACATGAAAATATTAGTTCTGGAAGCCATGCCTACATGCAATGACTTGCAATTACTTAACTATACAGGCAAATGATTACGAGTCATATTGTAATCATTGAGTAAGTATATCCTACTCAACCCAACTCAAATATCCTCAGCTTACCTCTAACCTTATCAGAATGACCTTTTGACACCAACAGGCAGGAGGGAGGTAAAACAGAGGGATTCATAGAGGGGAGGAAAAGCAATCTCAGGCAATTATTATTAAATATCCTAAATTTGCAATTATTATTTTTTGTACCGTTTTATGGCTATATTAACTTACTGCTACCTCCCCTCAAAATTCCTCAGAATGGGACTCTACATGTGATGAAGCTGCTTCATTAATTACCCCCCACCCCCAAATCCACTTCTTATTTTATAGAACTGAACAACTACTTGCATGCACCATAAGGACACGGAAGTAAAAATCCCTGGAATTTCAGGGAATTACATGGATACAGACAATGAGAATACTCACAGTATCTATAAAAGACTACACACTAGAGTCCCTGCCCCCAATTTATAAGTACCACATAGAACACTGAGATCTGTGTGTGACTCTCTCTAGTGAAAATAATGAAGTCCCAATAATTGTAATATTTGACTTGTCCACTAACCAGGAAAGTTGGGAATTAGATTTAAGCTGACAAAATATTTCCATTCCAGACCCACATTTGTAGCTGTAAATTGATACCCACAAAATAAGAAATGAAATGAGCATATTCCTTATCCCTGTGTTAATCAATACTGGAAATCCTCTCCCTTCTATTAAACAATCCTGACAGTAAGTGAAAAAAACCTAGCTGTTTGCTCCAAGAAATACCTTCTCTTGGAAGATGAGACCATGAGCCAACTAAAACAGCTTACTTATCAAAACTTACTCACTAAGAAGTCATTTTAAGACCCTTTTACTGTGCCCTCCAATCCAAAGTTAGTATATCCCAACTTCTGTCCAATCTAAATTAGTCCCCTACTTGTAAGACATGCCTAAGAACCATCCAGTCTGGACTCTGAAATACTACAATAGCCTCTCCTGACACATGATGAAATTTCCATTGAGGTGCTGTTTTCCCTTCCTGAAATAAACCCAATACACTTGGCTTTATTTGATAAACATTTTTTTTTCTGGTGAACTTTAGGAGTTCATAGCTGATATAGAAAAAAAACTGTAGGCAAATGACTGGTTAGGTAGCTGGCATTTGCAGAAGTCCTCAAGTTTCAAACAAGAGTCTTACTGAGATATTTTGATCAGCACCCTCTCATGGAATGAAACCAAACCAAAGACTTGGTCTGAATGCAATCCACGTGTAAAGCCTAGAAGTACTGCTTGATTAAGATTAGGACATGGGTAAAAAGTATGGACAAGAGTAAACTTTTCACTTTTCTGATCTTCAGAATTGCAGACACTCTTAGAAATGTAGTAAATGCTTCCTGTGGTACCTCTTAAAGGTAGGAAGATTCAGAATATATTAACTTTTCTCTTCCCCTCCCAAAAAATACAAAATTTATTTTAATTATCTGTGTTTTAGTTTCCTCATCATTATACTCACAAAACTCTCTACCTTCTAATTACTATGAAAATATAGTATGACATAATTACAGTTTTAAAATCTTTCTCAGTTCTGAAAGAATCATTCAAAGGGAGTCTATATTAAAACTGATTATTAAAAAGTAATGCTTTTTTTCACAAATAATTAATGAAGACACTTTATGTTGTTCATGTTCACTAATATGTTATAAATGTTCACTAAGCCCAGAAAAAATAACTTAAACTATTTTAATTAAACATTGGATTTTCAGAAATAAAAGAAATCAGTTTGCTAAGCTATTTGTACACTCAAAGAACAGAATTCACAAACTGAAATTAGCTAAAGGTCAGGCATAAAATGAATCAGTTTTTGAATACTAATTAGGTTTTTACCATTGAATGAGAATGTTTATGATTATAAAATTGAATAGTGGAGATTAAGAATAGAGGGTGTGGGTAGATTTAATAATTTATTCCTCCCACACTAATCAGGATTTCTGACTATTTCATTTCTCAAACACAATTATCTCTTTCCTTTTTCTCCATTCTCTTTTTTTCCCTTTGCGTATAGACTGTTGATATAACTTTTAATTCACCTATGTTAATAACCAAGGAGAAATATTCACAAGTGAGAGAGGAAATAGTATTTTAAATTAAAATTAAGAGCTCTTTTACTTGTTTATACATCACACTTCATTATTCTGTGTCAATGGAGTACTTTGCTCCAGAAAATAATGTGTTCTCCGACTACAATCCTTATTAGATTCATTATTCCCCTACAGCTTGCTTTCAGCATGACAGCTATACCTGCAGTTAAGATCATTGGTATATATGACTTAAAAAAATTGAAGTAATGGTAATAACTGTGAGAATATTATTTTAGGGTAATGAACTCCTTTAGGCAATATCTCATTCGTGAGGCTCAATAGGCTGACATCAGTTTCCTGATGCATAAATACAGTAGGTACAGAGAGAAACTTAATATGCAAATTGTTCTTTCCTGAAAAGGATCACAGATTGAGATCTGGGAGCAACTGTACCAGGTTATGAAGGACAGAAACTTTGGAGGGAAGAAAAACTAAAGGCAAAGAAAAATTTTCTGATTTTGCTTCCTAGGATCATTTGACTTGGAAGAACAATGACTTCGATCTAGATTTCCTAGCTCTACACATTCCCCATAGCTTTACAATAGTTTTGGATTTACAAAAACCTAGCAGATTGTACAGAGAGCTCCCATGTAGCCCAACCTTCCCCCCACACAGACACAGTTTCCCATATTGTTAACACCTTATATTGGCATGGTATATTTGTTACAATTAATGAACCAATGTTGATATGTTATCACAGTTTATCCATCTATCCAAAAATGGGGCATGCCTACAAAATCTTTGGTAGGCTGAAATGACATAAAGAAGCAATTACCATTTTGTAAGAGCAAAAATCCTAAAAGATTTCTTTTAGTTAATGAAAAAAATGTAGGTATTTCATAAAAGTTAAGTGACATAAGAAATAGGGGAAATCTGTAGTGTACAACGGTAAGGTTTGCTTTCTATATAATTCTGAACTTTGACAAATACATGTTATATACCCACCATTACAACAGTGTACAGAATAGATTATTAGTCTGCTAATAATCCCTGTGCCTCATGTATTCATTTCCTATCCTCTAGAAGCATATCAACCACTGATCTTTTTACTATATCTATAGTTTGCTTGAAACATGTGAAAATGAAAATACAACATTTTAGAACTTGTGGGATGCAGCAAAAGCTGTCTACAAGGGACATTCATAGCAATAAACACATACATAAGAAGCCATAGAGATTCCAAATAAACAACTAACCTTATGCCTGAAGGAACTAGAAAAAGAAGAACTGAGCCCAAAATTAGCATAAAGAAATAGTAAAGATTAGAGAAAAAACTAAATGAAATTGAGGGCAGGAAAACAATAGACAAGATTAACCAAACAAAGAGCTGGTTCTTGGAAAAGATAAATAAAATTGGCAAACCTTTATCTAGAAGAAGCAGAAAAAACAGAAAGAATGGAAATCAACAAAATTATAAATGGAAAATGAGATATTACCACTGATATCATAGAAATTCAAAGGATTATAAGAGTTACTATGAACAATAATCAGCTAACAAACTAGACAACCTAGAAGAAATGAAAAATTCTTAGAAAAATACAACTCACCAAAACCAAATCAGATTGAATAGACCAATTACTAGTAAAAAGATAAAGTTAGTAATCAAAAGTGTCCCAGCAAAGAAACCCCAGGACCAAATAGCTTCACTGGTAAATTTTACCAACCATTAAAGAAAGAATTAACACCAATCCTTCCCAAACTCTACCAAAAAATGAAAGAGAAGGAAATACTCCCGAACTCATTTTATGAGACCAGCACTTTCCTGACACCAAAACCAAAAAAGGACACTACTAGAAAAGTGCATGCCAATATCCCTGATGAAGATAGATGCAAAAACTCTCAATAAAACATTAGCAAACTTAATTCAACAGTACATTAAAAGGATCATACGCCATAATCAAGTGAGGTTTATTCCTGGAATGCAAGAATGGTTCAACATATGCAAATCAGTCAATGTGATACACCACATTGATAGGATGAAAGAAATGAGTCACGTGATCACTTTAAATATAATAAGTGCATTTGGCAAAATTCAACATCCATTCAAAATAAACACTCTGAACAAATTAGGCAGAGAAGGAACATAGCTTTATATATGAATGGCCATATATAACATTCCTACAACTAACATCATATTCAATGGTAAAAGTTCAAAGTTTTTTCTTTAGGATCAGGAATAAGGCAAGGGTGCCTATTCTTGCCACTCCTGTTCAACATAGAATTAGAAGTCCTCGCCAGAGCAGTTAGGCAAGAAAAAGAAATAAAATGTTTCCGAATTGGAAAGGAAGAAGTAAAACTGTCTCTTTTGCAGATGACATGATTTTACATAAGGAAAATCCTAAAGGCTTAACCAAAAAAGCTGTTTGTTCTAATAAATTAATTCAGTAAAGTAACATGGTACAAAAATAACATAAAATATCTGTGGCATTTCCACATACCAACAGAAGATTTTCTGAAAATGAAATAAACTGATTCACGTACAGTAGCATCCAAAACAATAAAATACTTATAAACAAATTAAATTAAGGAGGTGAAAGATCTCTACTCTGAAAACTATAAGGTATTGACAGGAAAAAATCAAAGATACAAATAAATGGAAAGGTCTCCTGGTGATGGATTTGAATTATTAAATTGTTAAAATGCCAATATTACCCAAAGCCATCTATAGATTCAATGCAATCACTACCAAGATTCCAATGGAAATTTTTTTTTTACAGAAGTAGAAAAATTTTACTCCTAAAATTTATGTGGAACCACAAAAGACCCCAAATAAAGAAATTCTGAGAGAGAAGAACAAAGCAGGAAACATAACACTTCCTGATTTCAAGTTGTATCATAAAGCCATAGTCATCAAAACAGTATGGTACTGACATAAAGACAGAAAAATAGATCAATACAACATAATTGATAGCCCAGCAATAAACCCAAGCATGTATAGTCAACTAATATTTCACAAGGGAGCCAAGAATACTAAATGAAGAAAAGGTAATAATTTCAATAAATGGCACTGGCATAATTGGATATTCACATATAAAAGAATAAAACTAGAACCATATCCTATACCACTCACAAAAATCAACTCAAATTAAAGATTTAAATGAAAGACCCTAAAAGCATGAAACTCTGAGAAAAAAGAAAAAAAACATAGGAATAAAGTTACTTGACATGGGGCTTGTAATGATTTTTTAAAATTTATTTATTTATTTTGAGACAGAGAGAGAACGGAGAAGAGACAGAGAAAGGGAGAGAAAGAATCCCAAGCAGGATCCATGATCGGTATAGAGCCCGATGTGGGGCTCCATCCCATGACCGCAATTCACATCCTGAGCCAAAATCAAGAGGCAGACACTTAACTGAGTTACCCAGGCACCCCTTGGTAATGAGTTTTTGTGATACGACAACTAACCTGCAAGCAACAGATAAAAAATAAATAAGTGGGACTACATCAAACTAAAAGAGTTTAGTTTCCAAAATATATAAATAACTCACACAACTCAATTGCAAACAACAAATAACCCAATTTAAAAAATGGATAAAGGACCCTACAAAGAAAATCTGCAAAAGGTCAACAGACACATGAAAAGATGCTTAAATACTCATTAGGGAAATGTAAATTAAAACCATAACAAGATATCGTCTCATACCTGTTAGAATGGCCACCATCTTTAAGACAGGAGATAAATTCCAGTATGGAGATGGAGAAAAGAAAATCCTTGTTCCCTGTTGGTGGGATTGGAAACTAATACTTTTACTATATATATATATATATATATATATATATATATATATATATATATATATAACAGTAGGAAGGATCCTCAAAAAAAAATAATAATAAAATAAAACTGCTATCTGATCCAGCAATGCCACCTCTGGAAATATATCCAAAAAACCCAGAAACACTTATTTGAAAAGATATCTACACCCCCATGTTGATAGCAGTTTCATTGACAATAGGCAAGACATGAAAACAGCCTAAACGTCCATCAATGGATGAACAAATAAGAAGTTGTGGTACACACATACACACACACACACATACACACACATACACACACACAGAGAAATATTATTCAGCTATGAAAGGAAATCCTACCATTTGTGACAACACGGGTAGACCTTGAAGGACTCAGGCTAAGTAAAATAAGATAGACAAAGATAAATACTGTATGATCTCACTTATATGTGTAATCTAAAAAACAAAATAAAACAAATTAACAAAAGAACTCAGAGGGAAAGAGATCAGACTTGTGGTTACAGTACCAGAGGCAGAGGATAGGAAGAGGGAACACTGTTTAAAGAAGGTGGTCAAAATGTACAACTGTCTAGGGGTGTCCGGGTGTATCAGTCAGTTAAGCGTCTTGAGTCTTGATTTTGCTCAGTTCATGATCTCACAGAGAGTGAGATTGAGCCCCACATCAGGCTCTGTGCTGACACCACTGGGACTGCTTCGTATTCTCTCTCTTTTCCTCTCTCTCTGCCCTTCCCCTGCTCACATGCACGCACTCTCTCTCTCTCAAAATAACGAAATAAACATTTTAAAAAGGTACAATTTTCCAGTTATAAAATAAGTAAATGCTAGGAATGCAATGAATGGCATGATGACTATGGATAACACTGTTATATAGAAAAAAAGTTGTAACAAGAGTAAGTCCTATGAGTCTTATCTGAAGGAGAATTTTTTCTTCTTTTCTTTCTTTTTACTGTATCTATATGAGAAGATGGGAAGATGGATATTAGCTGCACCTAATATATGCAAGTCAAGCCATCATGCTGTATGCCTTAAACTTATACAATAGTGCAGGACCATTATTTCTCAAAGAAACTTGGTGGGGGGAAGCCTAATTAAACAGCATCTTTATATTTAGTTAAAGAGATGCAGATACTGACTGGGAAGAGCTGATATGATTTACTCAGAAGTAGACTCCCTTTCTTTTATAATTAAAATTAATCTATTCCAAAAATCTTTTGTTCCATTAAAGACACCATATTTTAGGCAATTCATCTTTCTTCTGCCTCAGACCGATGATGTATTATATTAATACATCATTAAAGAGACAGGTTTCAGAAATTATGTATTGGTACAACACATCACCAGAGAAATCAGTAAGGATGCACGACTCATTAGAATTCACACTAGTCTTTGAAGAAGGGGATTTTTTTGTTAAATGTGTTTCTTTTCTTTTTTTTTTTTAGTTTTTTTTCTAACTTTTTTTAATGTTTATATATTTCTGAGAGACTGAGAGAGAGAGTGTGAGCAGGGGAGGGGCAGAGAGACAGGGAGACACAGAATCCGAAGCAGGCTCCAGGCTCCAAGCTGTCAGCACAGAGCCCGACGCAGGGCTTGAACCCACGAACGGTGAGATCATGACCTGAGTCAAAGTCGGAGGCTTAGCCGACTGAGCCACCCAGGTGCCCCCTAAAATGTGTTTCTTAAACATGAAGAACCACAACAGTGTGCATCTGATTGCCAGTAAGTTATTCCAAGTAGTTGAAAATTAACATAGACAAGAAAAAAAAAAAAAAAACACAAAGTGCAATGAATAGGATTATGTGTCTTTGTTAACAGTCCAAGATTCTAAAGTGGTTCTTCTAAATGAACCTGAAAGACAAAGGCAATCAAATTTAACCAAAATATTTTAAAATCTCTAATATTTAATTTATTACCTGTCATTCCTTAATAGGATTTGGATGAGGAAAACATTGCTCTATCAATCCCATCCCTTTAGCATCATTAATCTTCATGTTTCTAAATCTCAGGCCTCATGTGGCAATTCCATACATAAAATAGCATGACCTACTATTAAATTGTATTACCAAGAAGCTAAATAAAGCACTGAAATTGGCCAGAAATTTAGATTAGTTTTGCTTGAGTCTTTATATAGTTAACAAGCAAAGTCTTTGAGAAGGGGTGCTGGATACGTATAGCATGGTGGTTAACCATTAAAGCACAATTAACTAATACTTCTAAAGCCAACCCAAGTTAAAAAATGAACAGTCAGAGGGGCGCCTGGGTGGCTCAGTTGGTTGAGCGTCCAACTCCGGCTCAGGTCATGATCTCCCAGTTTGTGAGTTTGAGCCTGGAGTCAGGCTCTGTGCTGACGGCTCAGAGCCTGGAGCCTGCTTCAGATTCTGTGTCGCCCTCTCTCTCCACCCCACACCTGCTTGTACTCTGTCTCTCTCTGTCTTTCAAAAATAAATAAACATAATTTTTTTAATGAACAGAGAATATTTTTGAAAAATTTCTGTACAGCCTCATATGTATAGCTGAATGCCTCTTCAGTTGTATGGTTCTCATTTTCCCATCAACTGGTCATCAAAGCCTTCTAAGAACTGCTACAATGTTTGTTATATTGTGCATGGTAAAGTGCAAAGAAAGTGTCAGAAAATGACATAATTAAAGATCTCCTCCTTTCTGTACATTTAACATCGCCCCCACCTTCTCTTGCAAATTTTCATTAAAATTTCACACCAATTTGATCTTGGACGTGAGTTGCAAATCTTTTCTGAAAGGGAGAATCCAACTTCACTTGGAAATGGAACTTCTTATAAAAGCTAGGATAGTGAGTTTTGTTTGATGGAATGTTTTAAGTCAACTTTATATGTTAATTGACAACTTAGATTCAATGAAGTACTCTTGGGAATTACTATATGCGATATTATCCATAACACTCTGGATGGAAAAAAATAATATGTTTTATAATAAAGAATTTAAAGAAATATAACCTTTACTTACATACTATTCCACAGTGCTTTCAAGGCATTATTAAAACAGCACGATGCACATTAAGGCTCAAATATGACCCACCCCACCTTCAGATTTTACATACTGTGTAAGAAAATCACTTAATTGGCAATTCCGAAACAACCCTCAAATTAGACTTTAATTAGTGTCATTCTAAATATGCACGTTTCTAAGCTTTTATTTAATTCAAAAAGGCAAGAGAAGATTGATGGACTTTTTATTCTTTTATGACACCATTTCTTTCAGGGAGGTGGATAGAGAAGAATTTTCCATGCGTCTTAGAAAACCCTTGCGTGGCTCTCAACACAGGCCTTAGTTACAGTGTCCTCAATCCAAACTGTTCAGGGCTTTTTTCTTTTGAAGGGTTCTTTCATGTATAGCCCTGGTGTGGTGCATAGCTGGCTTTAAAAGTTAGCTTCCAGGTCCCCATTACACTTTTGTCTCTCTCATGGAAGATACCAACTGTGACTAACCCCAGGGTTTGCCTCAGCCAAAGATCTCTTTCCCATATAGTCACAGTATTACAGCAAATTGTCACTTAATGAATCAAGCAGGTGAGCGTCTCCATAAAAAAGTGATAATTCCACAAAGTTAAGAGCCATATATGAAAAATAAGTTACAGACAGAAGAGGCAATTTACTTCCTCAACAGAAAAGATACTTCCCTAAGAATCTGGCTACCAAACCCACAACTAACAGAGGATATTGGAGTAATTTTTTTGTTATATAGAAGTTAAATAGTTCCTCATTGACATTTGTTTTAACTTAAAAGACTATTCAAATGATTTAGCTGATTAATCAAAATTAGGAACTACTTTGCTTAAAATTAACAATTTTAAATGGTGACTACATGCCAATAAAAAGCTTGTTCAGTCAAAAAATTATGTTAATTATCTCCCAAGATTTTTAAAGATTCCTGATAATGTTTATACGGTGTTTTACTGAGAAAGTATTGAAGCTGATGGAATAATGGTGTCTACAGTAAATTTCTCTCTCTGATTTACTGACCAAAGATAACTCAGCTTTCTGTCTAGAAGAAATCAGTTTTAACATAGTGCTTGATATTGTGGGTGATCTAAACAAAAGGTTTCTGCAATTTCTAATTCTTCTGGGATTATGGTTTATGTTGAATGCCCCTCCACCAGCTTATCTTTGTAAATGGTATCACCAATTCCTTTGATGGACATTAATCCTAAGATTCTAGATTCTATGGGCCACAAAAGGTAGATCATTTCTATGACAGTATCAGGTTTGACAGAAAGGCACATATGGCATTTTGGAACACCCCCAAAACACTAGAAATAGGATCAAGTTGAACAAAGAAGGATAAGTGTCATAAAAAGTTATGTAAGGCCCTATACATATACATATATAGATATGTACATATATATATATACATATACATATATAGATATACACACATAGATAGATATAGATATAGATATATAGATATAGATATAGATATAGATGATATAGATATAGATGATATAGATATAGATATAGATAAAGATATAGATATAGATATAGATATAGATATAGATAGACTTCTGCCTACTACAGCCCATTTGATTCACATTCATGTCATGCTCTGTCAACATAAAATGTAAATATCTCTGCCATCTATACCTTCTTATTGAATCTTATATATATGAGTCTATATTTCCTTTTTTCTGACTCATACTCCCATTGATTCCTACCATCCACATTTGTCTTTGGTGTCCTATGAGATTCCATTCCATAGCCAGATCCTACGTGCTCTTCATCATCAACTTTGTAAACTCCCTTTTCTTTCCTTAAGTTACTACTAAGGGCATCATATCTCCTTCACTTTTCAGTGAATTCTCTTGATTATTTTCAACCCCATGTAGATAAGAATCATGCAATAGATTATCACTTCTCCACCAAAAAGCAGATGTATTTAAGGCTCCCCTCACTTTTTCCTGCTGTTCCCCTACTTTTTAGTCCATTTGCAATCTCCTTGTCGTTTCCCTCCATGTATTAAAGATTTCCCTGCCTTCCTTCCATCACCCAAGCTCTGGCACAGTCAGGATCTTCAACGTCTCAGTGAACAACCATCCAACATCCTCACTCCTCAGGCCCATTTCCAGTGGCCTGCACTCCAACTGCAACCCAGCCACCCTTAGCGCTATCCCCACACGTCATCCTTTCCAGGAAACATAGGAACTTCAAAGTACTTTTACTTTAGCTAACCTTCTTATCCTGTGAGTTCAACCTTCATTCAGACCTTCAGTTTCTCTTCCCCCACCCCCACTGTATCTGTTCTTCAACTTCATTGAGATCTCTAATCCCTACACACTGCATGGTCTCTATTTATAAGCTTATTCTTTTTTTTAATTTTTTAACGTTTATTTATTTTTAAGAGACAAAGACACAGAGAGTGAGCAGGGGAGAGGCAGAGAGAGAGGAAGACACAGAATCCGAAGCAGGCTCCATCCAGGCTCTGAACTGTCACCACAGAGCCCGATGCAGGGCTTGGCCCACGAACCACAAGATCGTGACCTGAGCCAAAGTCTGATGCTCAACTGACTGAGCCACACAGGTACCCCTATAATCTTGTTCTGTTTTCTTTTCTTTTTTGGTTTTTAAGAGAGGTCCCCTTGTCCATCACTTGAGCCATTTCCTTGGCAACTTTTAAATATCTATACTCCTTTGTCCTGTGAAAGTGTTAGAGGAGCAGAGTCCAAATGTTTCCTTTCTTCTAGGCATATGTGCCTTCCTCTAGCCCAATGATTCTCAAACTTATATGATAAGTTTGAGATATTTTTAAACTTAAACATTATTAAGGACAGCAAATAGGTATTTTGTGTATATCTTTGAATATTTACCATATTAGAAACTAAAACAGAAATTTAAAACTATATATTTCTGAATATACTTAAAATAATAATATACTATATTTAATATACTTAAAATAATAATTAGGTATGCTTAATATACTTAAAATTTCATACTAACAAAAATATATTTTAATGTAAAATTAAACTGCATTACTCAAAACAAAAAAGAACAGTGATAAGAGTAGAATGGAGTTGTTTTACAGTTTTGCAAATTTCTTCAATGTCTGATTACATAACAGATAGCTAATGGCAGGTACCAATCTGGAAATTAGTACCTATATATTCAACTTATTAGTAATCTCTTTCTCCTCTTATCTAATCCAGCATGTTCAAATGTTCCTTGTCAACTCTTTGACTCACCATTACAGATCATTTTTGAACCAGCATAAACAAATTTAAAAAGGACAAAATCATAACAAAAACTCTTTATTTCCCTTTAGCACACCTTCACGTTGTTTTTGTTTTTCTTGAAATAAGACATTAATATTGTGTATGAGGATAACGGAAATATTTTTTTGTTGTTAAATTTAGTTCTAGACAAAAAGCAAACACTCCTTGCTCCACTACCCCACACCTGATCTCAATGTAGAGTAAATTCAAGACTAGACATCCTTCAGGATGGATATGTATGATATTGGACTTAATGGTGAAGCCCTCTTTACAAAGCTAGGCTTCCTTGGAACCTCCTGTACCTGGCATATTCTTAAGGCACAAGTTAAGAGGGGTCACACAGAGTTTCAAAGAATTATCTGACAAAATTTCCAAATTAGCAGCTTAACTTGTGATCCCAAAATTTAACTGAAGTACTCAGCCCTATTCACTTCCTATTAGAAGTCCATCTCTTCAAGGGGTCCATTCCCCCCAAAGGAATCAGGCCCTTACTGATTATTCATTATTATTATTATTTTGTTATACTCAATTAGAGATATTGGGCATCAAATTACTATTGGTCAAAATATTCTATTTTCCTTAGGGGAAAGTTTGAGTTGTTATCAAGTTCCCTATATTAGATCCCTTCCAACCCTGAAGAGGGTTGATACATCTTGGCTAGATTCAACTCATATTTCAAATGTCATTTTGCCTTTCCTGTTCCTAGTGCTTCAGCCAGCACCAATGTCTAAGAACCTATTGAGAGTGTTTCACCAACCAGCCTGGATTCTCTGTAACTTCTTAATGAACCAGAGAGGTCTACTTTACAACCAAGAAAGCACAGCAGCAGTTCAACTATCCTATGCCATACCCCCTAGAATTTGTCAGCTTGAAAGAGTTATTGAGCAGCTAATTGAGGGCACAGATAGGGTGCCAACTCAGACATGATCCTCAATGGTATGCTACCCTTCCGAAACTGAGGCACTCATTCCCTAGCAGTTGTGGGAGTGTTAATGGCTACAAGCTTTCAGCTGAGTTTACTGTTCTCCACTTCTGCCTTCTTCTCCCATGACTGCCAAGATTATCAGTGGGTGGAGAGAGTTGCTTCAAGGTCATGCCCCTTTTTCTCCTAAAAACTCCTCAAAATGGGACAACTCTTGGCCATTCCAGCTCCAAAGCCCCCCTTAGTTTGGCTAAGGCCTTGGTTGTGAACATCTTACAACTCTTACCAATCCTGCCCTCTTCATTCTTCTACTAGTGCTAATACTGAAAGCATTCCTCAGTAAACATCCTACATGCATATCTTCACCCCACAGTATACATCCTTGGGAGGCTGACCTTTGTTACTCTCCTATAGTGGAGGTTGGAAAATGTAGCCTTCAGGGTTTGTGGAAATGTGCCTAGCTAAAAATCAGTGTTTTCACCAAGGAAGAACAGGATAATAGTTATTGGAAATCTTTCATCATCACAATAGTCTAGTGTATATATAAAATATAAGATTTTGGTGAGCAGAGAGAGGTAATTTCCCACCATGGTACTGACATGGAGAAATAGATATTCTATAAATATGTTTTGAATGAATAAATGAATAGAAGCTGATATTTTATATGTCTATATCTATGCATGTATTTGTAAAAATTTTACTTATAATGTCCCCAAAGGTATGACAGAATTTAAAAAAAAAAGTGGGTGACTATGAAGATAATCATAGTGAACATGTTTTGCTATTAAGCCAGCAAGATTATGAAAAGCAAGAAACGATATACTTAATGCTATAAAAAGAACCATCTTTTTAAAGCAAAACATGGTAATTCATGTACATTTCCACCTGAAGTTATTCATGAGAGGATGTGTGACAAGGTTCCAAATATTCAGAAAAACATCAGTTAAGAGTCAGGTTTGTAGCTGCCTGTGATTCAAAGATTTTTCTTGCCAAAGGTGATCCCGTTCAAGTACAGTTTACAGCAAAGAAAGCAGTAATTGCATAAAAAAGAAAAGCAATCAGGTTTTCAACCACACCCTAAGCCAATCTCCATATTTTTTTTGAAACCGGTTTTCATCAACACTAGCCAGCAACACATTTTTTTTGCAACTGAAATTGATTAAAATGTTGCATTTCATTATTCTAATAGAGTCTGTAATCCAAAGTATTTTTTAAAAAGCAAAATTGATATGAAATTTCCAAAGTTAGATGTTATTAGCTACATTCCCTTCTGCTTTATGAAGATATTTACATTTTTCTATAGATAGCATCATGGCCGACCCAAGGAGATGAATCATAAATGGTTCATCATCATCCCCTTCCTTGAAGGATATGCTCACGTGGAGTTAATGGTGGCCATATGACAGGGCTCTGGCTAGTGATCACATGGAGGGAGGCTTACAGGAAGGGTTTCAGGAAAAAATTTTGCTTTCTTGCCAAAGGGACAGGAGTATAAAGGAGGTGGCACTCCTTTCCTTCTTCCTTCATGCATTTGATAAGAGCTATGAAAATGTAGTTAGTATTTGGAGCTAAAAGATAATCATTTTATGTCCCATAAGAGAAAAATCACTGAGATGTCAGACTTTTGTTCTAATATCACTGAGCTGCAAGATAAAC
Source organism: Acinonyx jubatus (assembly GCF_027475565.1). Lineage (NCBI taxonomy): Eukaryota > Metazoa > Chordata > Mammalia > Carnivora > Felidae > Acinonyx > Acinonyx jubatus. Next base: position 117,108,402 of record NC_069384.1, read on the forward strand.
CCTGAAACTATATCTTAGATTTCCTTTTAAGTAACATAATTAATCAGATTGTTGTTGCTTGCCCCCAGAAACTCCCATAATTTAAAACACATATTGAGAGCTCACTACATGTCAACCGCTATTGTAAGTGAGTGATGTGCACAAATTAACTTAGTCTTCGAGACAATCCTTTGAACTATGAACTATTACCATCTCCCTGCTACACGTTAAGAAAATAAATCCTAGAGAAATTTCCCAAGGTCCCATAGCTAGTAAGTAGGAGAAGCATCATTAAATCAAGTCAAAATAAAGGCTCTTCAGACAAAAAGCTGAAGAATTCATGGCCAAGAGATGTAAATTACACACACACACACACACACACACACACACACACACACACACGGAAAAAAAAAATGTCAAAGGAAGGCCTTCAGCAGAAGAAAATGATTCCAAATGGAAATCGGAATGTACACAAGAAAAATTACTGGAAATGGTAACCACATCGGCGAATGACAATCATAATTTTCCTCACTTCTGAAAATACTCAGTAATTATCTCTTTAATGTTTTTTCACATCTATTCTCTCTCTGCTCTTCATTTAGGTTTCTGCTTTAACCATTTGTTAGACTTTCTCATTTTGCTCCATGTTTCAAAACCTTTGCTTTCTTTACTCTCCTTTTCTTCTGTACCACATTTTCTAAAGGATTATCTTGTTGGTAGAAGGTTTTTTTCTTCTACTGTAAGTTTTTGATGTCTCTGCGGAGTTGTTAATTCTGACAATTGTGTTTTGCGTTTGTATTTGGTAGTTTTCCACATATGTCTGCTCATTTTGAAATAGTCTCCTTCTTCTCTCATATTTTTATTATATATTTTTAAAACAATTTTATATGTTTAAATGTTATGTTCTGTTTTTATAATATTCCAGCACCCAGTGTGCTCCAGGGACTCTGTACTGGCTGGTGTTATCAGTTGTGGTAGCAGCAGTCGCAGCAGCATTAATAGTGGTATTTTGACTCCAGCTCTTTAAAATTTCTTCTTGTGCTTGGATTTATTTTCTTTTTGTCTCATGTTCTGGTCATCTATCTGGTAGAAATATTGAGACGGGGTAGGGTGGTGTTACTAACCCTGGCTACACTGTAATTAATTTTTTGACTTGGAATTTCCAAAACCATGATGGCAATACTAACTCAAATCGAAAAAAAAAAATACTGTGAGACCAGGAATCTGTCACAAATACTCAGGTGAAATTATTATTGTTGTGGTTTTGCTCATTTATCTTTATCTCACATGGGGTCTCAGTGAGGATCGAAAGGTCTCCTGCTTGACTTGCTTTGCCAACAACCTCTCACTTGGTTTTAAAATATATATTTTAATATATATTTTATAGTTACATATAACTTATAAGTACAATTATGTGTTTATATATATTATATATATACATATATGTGCATGTGTGTATGTATTTTTAAGTTCACACTTTTATTTAAGGTATATCTTTTCAGATTTGCAGGTTAATGTGGGGATTTCAGGTTATCTTTCTGATTTTGTTAGGCCAAGACCCATTCTCATATCTCCATGTGCTGTTAAAGCCAAAATTCAGTTTCCTATATTTGCAGCTGCCCACAGGGCAATTTCAGCCCCAAGTACGCTTCTTAATATGCTTTCAGATTTGGGTGTATCTTGGAGTAGGAGAAGGGGGTGCAGGTAGAGGGAAGCTCTTGGGAATTTCCAGTACCTCTTTCTGAGTTTGCCTGCTTCCCAGATCATTCAGAATATGTTTCTTATTTTTCCAAGCTCTAGGTGTTTGGTAGCAGGAGAACTAGTCTGCCTTGTTGCCCAGGAGCAGGTCTGTGTTGGCAGGTTTTTTTTTTTTTTAAGTGCATATAAAAAAAGAGAAAAAAATTCCTTACAGAAAACATACCCTTCTTATTTAAGTAAATGACTCAAGGAAAAGAAAGTGAAGAAACACACACACACACACAGTTACACAGTTTTTGGTTTTAATACTTCAATCATATGATAGATATATGATCTATGTGGTTAATTCCTAGTTTCCATACTGAGCTGGATCTTCTTCATTGCTCTCCCTACTTTTGAGATAATTTTTCCTTAAATGATTTTTTCAAGTATATTTATTTATTTTGAGAGACAGAGAGAGAGAGATGAGCAGAGGAGGGGCAGAGAGAGGGAGAGAGAGAATCCCAAGCAGGCTCTGCACTATCAGCATGGAGCCCAATGTGGGGGTCAAACTCATGAACTGTGAGATCATGATCTGAGCCGAGATCAAGAGTTGGCCGCTTAAGTTACTGAGTCACCCAGGCACCCCTTTCCTTAAGTGAATTTTTAAAATTCAAATACATCATGATTTTAAAAAGAAAACATGGATCAATGGTCATTAGCTTCAAAGAATATACCTGACTTTGAACAACACGAGTGTGAACTACTCAGGTCCACTTATATAAATTTTTGTCAATTAAATACAGTACAGTGCCATAAATATATTTTCTCTTCCTTGTGATTTTCTTAACAGTTTCTTTTCTCTATTTTACTTTATAGTAAGACTACAGTATATACTACATATAGCATACAAAATATGTGTTAATCAACTGTATTTATGTTATGGGTAAGGCTTCCAGTCAACAGTAGGGTATTAGTAGTTAAAGTTTTTGAGTTAAAAGTTATATATGAATTTTGACTGTGTGGGGAATCAGTGCCCCTAACGTCCACATTGTTCAGGGTAGACTGTAAATTAATTAATTAAGGATTTTCCTCATGTCTCTTCAGGTATTTGAGGATTTCTCTTATACAACTTATAAGACTCACTATTTAATTTTTTTTTCTAATTTGGGTTTAGATTTTTTCTTATTTTCTCTCATAAATCCAAAGTAGAATTGAAGGTAGAAAATACAACATAATACAGAACAGATGTATTGACTATGAGTTTGTTATTTTCACAAGAGGGAAGAATGAGAATCTATTTTTGAGCTCATTGAAATTCAGGCTTTTATTTTTACATATGTCATGGGATACATTCAGAGCAGTCAATATGGTACAAATATTTTATTGCTCAGCTGGAAATATTAAAAAAAAGCATCTGAAAATGACAAGTTTAAAGAGTTCCATTCGAGAACTTGAAATGCAACATAACTCAACCAGTTTCCCATAACATTAGTTAAAATTTTACATTTGAAAATAACTAGAGATTAAGTGTCCTATAAAGTGGATTCTCCTTGTGTACATGAACCAATGACTGAAAGAAAGAGGGGGGGGTTATATATTAAAGAAGCTAGATCAAAGAAATGAAAAGGTAAGCTGGAAAATAAAATCGCTGATTAAATTTAAATCACATTAAGATGAAATCAGGATTCTCAACAGTTGACAAGCCTGGTAGGGAAAGAACACTGTCAATGTGTTTATGATCATAATAATCAAGAAAGATAAGAAAATAATACATTTTAACAAAGTGCTCATCTGCTCATTTTAAATAGCAAGAATAAACATAAACAAAAGGAAATTCTCAATTCAATTTAACAAAAGGAGTTTTGCAGCCCAGGGTTGCCATCTTATGAACCAGTGTACAATTGAACTATCATATTCAGTGTGAAAGATGGTCACCAGCAGAGTTCAAGGTGACATGATGCTCTCTCTCGGTGCGTTGTGCAAAGCAATTTAAAATCTTTGCCGTTGTGCTTCGTCACGCTTTCAGAACACCAGTGAGGCTCAGAGAAATACTGTGATGCTGAACTGCATATGTTGGAGCAGCTGGTTTCAGAATATCCATGATCTTGGTAAATAAGGAGTTCCATGAGGGTAATGACACCATAGGTAATGGAGAACCCCTTTATGTACAAAGCCTGGGGCCTACTCCTGAACTGTGGGCAAAGCATAGCCCTGGACAGCTGAACCTGACACAGGTCTAAGAGCTAGCAGCTCAGTGAGCACATGTGATAGTCAGATGCACTATAAGCGTCACGATGTCAGTAGTTACAGGCCCGTTGCAGAGCAAGGCTCATAAATCAATGAACAATTCTCATGTGTGCTCAGTGTAAAAGGCACTCATGCTGAGGCATTGATCTTTTCATTCAAACCCAAACCGATGATAGTAATTGCTGACCCTACTGCTTTATTATAAATGTACATCTTCAAACTGGCAAGTTTTTAAATAGATCGTTTTACCTAAGATAATAAAGCACTCTTAATTTCTTGAAACTATTCTCAAATACATCACAGAGAAATAAATTTTATGTATTCAATCTGATATTCTAGAGTAACTTATTAAGATAAAGCAAAAATAAAAAAAGAGAAACATGTAATTCTGATCAATGTCCCAATTCTCCTGTTATAGGGCTAAGGTGAAATAGCATTTCAAAGTCAAATATTAGTTTCCTGAAAGGCCATTTAGCTTGTGAGAGAAGGCATCCCAAAATGGAGGCTACAAGTGAGGGAGTAAAATTCGCTTCTAAGTAAAAAACGATGAGTCCCACATGTCCTGCTGGTAAAAACCTGAGTGCTCCTAAAATCAAAGACTCTGAGTTCCAAAGGCACTGTCCCCACTCAGGTGTCCATATGTATTTATAACAGCACATGATCCTTTAGAGTGCAGTTGATGCCTGAATCACATGGGGTCAAGGGGGCACCATCCCCTTGTGCAGTAGAAAAGCCACATGTAATTTTGACGCCCCAAAATTTAATTGCTAATAACCTACTGTTGACTGGAAGCCCTACCCATAGCATAAAGAATGGATTAACACGTATTTTATATGTTGCATCTGTTATATACTGCAGTCTTAACAATAAAGTAAACTAGAAGAAAAAAATCATTAAGAAAATCATAAGGAAGTGAAAGGACATTTATAGTATTATACTGTATTTATTTTAAAAAATATATAAGTGGATACCTGAAGTTTAAACCCATGTTGTCTAAGGGTCAACTGTACATATATTAAAATAAAATATATCATTAATGAAAATAATTAGCATATTATTAGCATATTTATGAAGATTATGACCAACTGACAAAGTTTCCCTTGTTTCATGCCAAAGAGCTGTTTTAGGTTAAACTTTCTATTGGCATAACTTTTTCCTGTTTTCTTTTTCTTTTGAATATTGTTGCAAAACTGCTTCCTGGTTTCAGAAAGGATAACTTGAGAAAAAAAAGTACAACCCTGAAACTAAGCTCCCTCCTCAGTCCCTATTTAGGGGCAATGTATTTTCACCTGAAGTATTTTCCCTCAAAGTACCATTTTAAGAAAATCATTCTCAGTAAAAATGTAACAATCTAAAACTCAGCACACTACTGCATATATGGGCTATTCCATAAAACTGTTTGTAATCAATATTCTATGCATATTCATCAGGTTTGCCCTACTCTCCTTTCATGCTATAATTTCACCTTTTAACAGGGACTGTCAAACGCATTTCTTTTTGAGGAAAACTGACCTGGTCCACTATCTACGTTGTTGGTTTGCAGCCACTGACACATGACGTTTCGATTTCACTGAATGTTGGCTGACGCTTAATATGCAATCGTATTAAACAAATTTGTAAGTCAGCTGTGCTTAGTCAATGAGCTTATTCTGAATTGTAAATGTGCTAGGCTTTCAGGTGATTGTAGCAATTTAAACATAAATCACTGATATTTTATAGGAAAAACATCAAAGATGATTAAAAAAATGATCAGAAATGATCAAAGTAAGAAGTTACTGCCAGTTATTTGGGGAAACGAAAATACTACATATTACACATTTGAGTCAAATTCTCTAAGCAAGTTGGTATTTTGACCTTGAATTTTAAATTTAGAAAAGAAAGAAACAACATAGAAACAAAACCTTCTTTTAAAAAGACTAGAACAGAGCATTGTGATAGAGCAAGGAGAGAAAAACATAGTTTTAGGACCCCTCTTCAACATTCTCCTTACTTTACTTAAAAACATCCAAAATAGAAATAAAATCAAAGAAGAGTATTGCATTTGTTAAAGAAATATAATTTCAAGACAAATAACTTAGCCATTCTTTGTAATTTGCTCCTTCAATCCTCTTCTATATAGAAATTATGCAGACACCATGGAGACTTGAACCTGTATTTCCTCTGAAAATTTTACATGTGTTAAATAAACGTTGAGGATGCAAATAGCTTAATTTCTGATAAAATTTTAAGTTAAAAAAAAACTAAGGCATAACAGTAGAGAGGATGAATCTAGCAAAAAATAATATCTAAAACAGTAACAGCACCAAAACCTATGTTCTACACCTCTTATCATTTTGCATCAGTATATAGTGACTCTTGAAAGTAGTGGCAAATCACATGTAGAAAGTGGAAAGAAGTGGCAAATGCACTGATGAAAACGGGAATGCCTTTGAAGAAATGTGAACCTGGCCTTCCACACACAGGAAGATAGAATCACTACTTACATTCTTTTTGTTTGTGTTTGCTTACTATTACCTTTTGGCCATATACAATTGAAGACAATCTTTACAGTATATAATGATACCTGTCCAAATAGAGGCATCGACCATATTTTCTCCTGGAATATAAACTGTCTAAAGTTTTGGGTTTTTTCTTTCTTTTTTGTCTCCTTTTCCTTGAGATGCTATAGATTTCTCTCTGTCAATTTATATTAAAAGACCTTTCGTGTATTCCATCGCTGTAGCTTTATTTCTTATTGAAAAAGTAGGAGGAAAAGCAGTCTAAATATTTGAGGGACAGTGACTATGGAATTACAAAGGGTATAATTTGACTCAGACAAATATGAACATTTGAAAGCTACTGTTAAATTTAAAATATGAGCCAAGCATTATGCTAAGTGCCATAAGGAAGGCAGCACAATGCAATGAATGGTATTTCCTGACTGCCTGCTCTGGGCCAACCAGGGGTCCCGAGGACAACAAAGAATGGGGTCAAGGTCCCTGTACTCACAGAGACTATAATCTAGTTGGAGGAGGCAGACAGATGATAAACAAATACACAACCTCAGCCTAGCGCTGAGTGATTCATAGAGAAACGTTCAAAGGTGATGTAATACAGAATGGCTGAGTGGCTTCTTATAGTCATTTGAAGAAGTGACAATTCAGTCAGCACGTGAATGATAAGGAGCCAGCCAGGTGAAGGTCATAGTGAGGACCAGTGCATATGTGTGGATCGACCTTGCTTAGTCAATAAGCATATTGGGAATCTGAAATGCATGAGGCTTTCCGGTGATGCTTGTAATTTAAACATTACTACTGATATTTTTATTAGAGTAAATGCTCATGTGACCAACTGTGGATGAAATAGCTTGTGCAAAGTCCCTAAACAGACCTCAGCTCAGCAACTCTGACAATATTGAAAGAAAGCCCCAGTCGCTAAGTGTGCTAGGCAAGGGCAGTAGAGGCTTGAGCCTCAGAGTAAAGAAATAGATGGGGGATAGATCATTTAAAGCTTGTCAGCCAGGATAATGAGTTTAGATTTTGTTCTAACTTTGAAAGGAAACCGTTGGAGTTTTTAGAGCAGAGAAGTGACATGATCTGATTTACATTTTAAAATATCGCCTTGTCTGCTTTATGGAAATTGTGTTGCCAAGATGAAAGTTTGCAGCAAGGAGATGAGTTAGAATATTTCTGAGAGTTAGGAGAATATTTCTGAGAGTTGGACTCTTTATTAGAATAGGACAGAAAGGAGTAGATCACATTGGGGGAAACCTCGGGGGGTGAGGAATCCAGAATTCCATACTGTCCAACACATGTTCGAGATGCTATTCAGACAACCACATTGTCCAACCACGCGAAGATGGCAGGGAGGCAGTACAGTATACAATGGTGAGATTTCCAGGAGCATTTTGCACAATGATGGTGTTTAAAGTCACAGGACTAGATAGATGATATAACCCATGTATGTAGGGTAGGTAGATAGAAAAGACAATTGAGTCCAGAATAAAGCTCTGATTTATTATTACAACCCTCAGAATCAAGGAGGAGCCACCACCTAAGAAGAACTAAAAGCTGATTCTACTGAGGGAAGAAGAAAGCCACCCAGCATGCATTGTCAAGGAAGTCAAGGGTTGGGTGATTTCAAGATCTAAAGAGTGAATGAGGGTGCCAATCTTTTCAGTCATTTTTCTAGGTGAAGGAAATAGAGATGTGGGCAGTGATTTAAAGCACATATGGGAATAAGCAGTTTTTTTTTTAATAACATAGGAAATGTTAAAACATATGTGTATACTGGTGGTGAGAATTTGGTGGGAACAGGACAGAGATAGTGTATTAGAGAGGAGAAGCAGCAAATCAAAAAGTGAGAGTTGGTAGGAGCCGAGTTTTCCTGCAACTCAGGGAACCCAGGGAAGTAGGATGTCTCCTACAGGGAGTAGTTATCTTTTGCCCTTGAGAGACATTCTTAATCATTAGTTGTAGCATCCTGCTAGTTTTATGTTGATTTTAGTATTTTCTAAGTACTAGACAGAGTATCAGGAACATACCTAAACACTGATTAGAGAGATTTTGGAGGAAGATGGCAGCATAGAAGGATGCTGGGCTCACCGCATCCTGCTAAACACTTAGATTCCACCCACATCGGCCTAAATAACCCAGAAAACCACCAGAAGACTAGCAGAATGGACTCTCCAGAGCCAAGCGTAGACGAGAGGCCCAAGGAAGAGAGTAGGAAGGGCAGAGGGGCAGTGCACGCTACAAGGACAGGCGGGAGGGAGTCGGGGTGGTGGAAGGGCAGCCTGCCCGTCAGGGCAGAGCCCCCGAGTCTGGCTTGCCAAAGCGGAGGGACCGGATGGAGTGAGTTCTGACAGCCAGCAGGACTTAACATCTGGAATGTTATAAGTCAAAGGCTGTGCTCCGAGAGCAGGAGGGCTAGAGGACAACGGGAGGGAGAGTTCTTGAGCCCCGGAGGACAGAGCTCAGCTTGGCAGGGAACAAAGGTGCTTGCCAGCGCCATCTCCCTCACGCATCCCCCAGCCAAAATCCCAAAGGGAACCAGTTCCCATCACAGAACTTGCTTCCACCGTGCAAACACCCAATGTTGTGCTTCTGTGGATCCATCCCTCCAACGGGTCTGCCTCCTTCCCAGCGCCACAGGACCTCTCCCGAAGCAGACCACTGAAGGCAAAGCGAGCTAAGCCTGCCCCTCCCACCACTGTGCACCTTGGGGATCCACCCCGGCTAATACACCAGATCCCATCTAAGCAGCACCACAAGCCTGGCAGTGTGCAAGTAGCCCAGAAAGGGGCCACACCACTCCACAGTGAGTCCTGCCCCCAGGAGAGGGGAAGATAAGGTACACACCAGTCTGACTGTGGCCCCAGTGGTGGGCTGGGGGCAGACATCAGGTCTGACTGCGGCCTCACCCACCAATGCAAGTTACTCCAGACAGCACGGGGGAAGAGCCCTGCAGTTCCGCACCACTCCAGGGACTATCCAAAATGATGAAACGGAAGAATTCTCCTCAAAAGAAACTCCAGGAAGTAGCAACAGCTAACGAACTGATCAAAAACAATTTAAGCAAGGTAACAGAAAATGAATTTAGAGTAATAGTCATAAAATTAATCACTGGGCTTGACAAAAAGTATAGAGGGCAGCAGAAAATCTATTAGTACAGAGATCAAGGGACTAAGAAACAGTCAGGAGGAGCTAAAAAATGCTATAAATGAGCTGCAAAATAAAATGGAGGCGACCACAGCTCGGATTGAAGAGAGAGGAGAGAATAGGTGAATTAGAAGATAAAATTATGGAAAAAGAGGAAGCTGAGAAAAAGAGATAAAAAAATCCAGAAGTATGAGGGGAGAATTAGAGAACTAAGTGACACAATTAAACATAATAACATACGCATAATTGGGATTCCAGAGTAGGAAGAGAGAGGGAAAGGTGCTGAAAGTGTACTTGAAGAAATCATAGCTGAGAACTTCCCTGATCTGGGGAAGGAAAAAGGCATTGAAATCCAAGAGGCACAGAGAACTCTGTTTCAGACATAACTTGAATCGATCTTCTGCACAACATATCATAGTCAAAATGGCAAAATACAAGGATAAAGAGAAAATTCTGAAAGCAGCTAGGGATAAACATTCTCTAACACATAAAGGGAGACTGATAAGACTAGTGACGGATCTATCTACTGAAACTTGGCAGGCCAGAAAGGAATGGCAGGAAATCTTCAATGTGATGAACATAAAAAATATGCAGCTGAGACTCCTTTATCCAGCAAGTCTGTCATTTAGAATAGAAGGAGAGATAAAGGTCCTCCCAAACAAACAAAAACTGAAGGAATTCGTCACCACTAAACCAGCCCTACAAGAGATCCTAAGGGGCATCCTGTGAGACAAAGTACCAGAGACATCACTACAAGCATGAAACCTATGGACATCACAATGACTCTAAACCCATATCTTTCTATAGTAACACTGAATGTAAATGGACTAAATGCGCCAACCAAAAGACATAGGGTATCAGAATGGATAAAAAAACAAGACCCATCTATTTGCCGTCTACAAGAGACTCATTTTAGACCTGAGGACACCTTCAGATTGAAAGTGAAGGGATGGAGAACTATCTATCATGGTACTGGAAGTCAAAAGAAAGCTGGAGTAGCCATACGTATATCAGACAAACTAGACTTTAAATTAAAGGCTGTAACAAGAGATGAAGAAGGGCATTAAATAATAATTACAGGGTCTATCCATCAGGAAGAGCTAACAATTATAAATGTCTATGTGCCGAATATAGGAGCCCCCAAATATATAAAACAATTAATCACAAACATAAGCAACCTTATTGATAAGAATGTGGTAATTGTAGGGGACTTTAATACTCCACTTACAACAATGGATAGATTATCTAGACACAGGATCAATAAATAAAAAGGGCCCTGAATGATACATTGGATCAGATGGATTTGACAGATATATTTAGAACTCTGCATCCCAAAGCAACAGAATATACTTTCTTCTGGAGTGTGCATGGAACATTCTCCAAAATAGATCAAATGCTGGGTCACAAAGCATCCCTTAATAAGTATACAAGAATTGAGATTATACCATGCATACTTTCAGACCACAATGCTATGAAGCTTGAAATCAACCACGGGAAAAAGTCTGGAAAACCTCCAAAAGCATGGAGGTTAAAGAACACCCTACTGAAGAATGAATGGGTCAATCAGGCAATTAGAGAAGAATTTAAAAAATATATGGAAACAAACAAAAATGAAAATACAACAATCCAAATGCTATGGGATGCAGCGAAGGCAGTCCTGAGAGGAAAATACATTGCAATCCAGGCCTATCTCAAGAAACAAGAAAAATCCCAAATACAAAATCTAACAGCACACCTAAAGGAAATAGAAGCAGAACAGCAAAGACACCCCAAATCCAGCAGAAGAAGAGCAATAATAAAGATCAGAGCAGAAATAAACAAAATAGAATCTAAAAAAACTGTAGAGCAGATCAATGAAACCAAGAGTTGGTTTATGAAAAAATAATCAAAATTGATAAACCTCTAGCCAGGCTTCTCAAAAAGAAAAGGGAGATGACCCAAATAGATAAAACCATGAATGAAAATGGAATCATTACAACCAATCCCTCAGAAATACAAGCAATTATCAGGGAATACTATGAAAAATTATATGCCAACAAACTGGACAACCTGGAAGAAATGGACAAATTCCTAAACACCCACACACTCCCAAAACTCAAACAGGAAGAAATATAAAGCTTGAACAGACCCATAACCAGGGAAGAAATTGAATCAGTTATCAGAAATCTCCCAACAAATAAGAGTCCAGGACCAGATGGCTTCCCTGGGGAATTCTACCAGACATTTAAAGCAGAGATAATACCTATCCTTCTCAAGCTGTTCCAAAAAATAGAAAGGGAAGGAAAACTTCCAGACTCATTCTATGAAGCCAGCATTATTACTTTGATTCCTAAACCAGACAGAGACCCAGTAGAAAAAGAGAACTACAGGCCAATATCCCTGATGAATATGGATGCAAAAATTCTCAATAAGATACTAGCAAATCGAGTTCAACAGCATATAAAAATTCTTCACCATGACCAAGTGAGATTCATTCCTGGGCTGCAGGGCTCGTTCAACATTCACAAATCAATCAACGTGATACATCACATTAATAAAGAAAAGATAAGAACCATATGATCCTGTCAATCGATGCAGAAAAAGCATGTGACAAAATTCAGCATTGTTTCTTAATAAAAACCCTTGAGAAAGTTGGGATAGAAGGAACATACTTAAAGATCATAAAAGCCATTTATGAAATGCCCACAGCTAATATTATCCTCAATGGGGAAAAACTGAGAGCTTTCTCCCTGAGACCAGGAACACGACAGGGATGTCCACTCTCACCACTGTTGTTTAACATAGTGTTGGAAGTTCTAGCATCAGCAATCAGACAACAAAAGGAAATCGAAGGCATCAAAATTGGCAAAGATGAAGTTAAGCTTTCACTTTTTGCAGATGACATGATATTATACATGGAATATCTGACAGACTCCACCAAAAGTCTGCTAGAACTGATAAATGAATACAGCAAAGTTGCAGGATACAAAATCAATGTGCAGAAATCAGTTGCATTCTTATACACTAATAATGAAGCAACAGAAAGACAAATAAAGAAACTGATCCCATTCACAATTGCACCAAGAAGCATAAAATACCTAGGAATAAACCTAGCCAAAGATGTAAAAGATCTGTATGCTGAAAACTATAGAAAGCTTATGAAGGAAATTGAAGAAGATATAAAGAAATGGAAAAACATTCCGTGCTCCTGGGTTGGAAGAATAAATATTGTCAAAGTGTCAATACTACACAAAACTATCTACACACTCAATGCAATCCCAATCAAAATTGTACCAGCATTCTTCTTGAAGCTAGAACATGTAATCCTAAAATTTGTATGGAACCACAAAAGGCCCTGAAAAGCCAAAGTAATTTTGAAGAAGACCAAAGCAGGAGGCATCACAATCCCAGACTTTAGCCTCTACTACAAAGCTGTAATCATCAAGACAGCATGGTATTGGCACAAAAACAGACACATAGACCAATGGAATAGAATGGAAACCCCAGAACTAGACCCACAACCGTATGGCCAACTAATCTTTGACAAAGCAGGAACGAATATCCAATGGAAAAAAGACAGTCTCTTTAACAAATGGTGCTGGGAGAACTGGACAGCAACATGCAGAAGGTTGAAACTAGACCACTTTCTTACACCATTCACAAAAACAAACTTAAAATTGATAAAGGACCTGAATGTGAGACAGGAAACCATCAACACCGTAGAAGAGAAAGAAGGAAAAAACCTCTCTGACCTCAGCCGTAGCAATTTCTTACTTGACATATCACCAAAGGCAAGGGAATTAAAAGCAAAAATGAACTATTGGGACCTCATGAAGATAAAAAGCTTCTGCATAGCAAAGGAAACAATCAACAAAACTAAAAGGCAACCAACGGAATGGGGAAAGATACTTGCAAATGACATATCGGACAAAAGGCTAGTATCCAAAATCTATAAAGAGCTCACTAAACTCCACACTTGAAAAACAAATAATCCAGTGAAGAAATGGGCAAAAAACATGAATAGACACTCTCTAAAGAAGACATCCAGATGGCCAACAGGCACATGAAAAGATGCTCAACGTTGCTCCTCATCAGGGAAGTACAAATCAAAACCACACTCAGATACCACCTCACGCCAGTCAGAGTGGCCAAAATGAACAAATCAGGAGACTATAGATGCTGGAGAGGATGTGGAGAAATGGGAACCCTCTTGCACTGTTGGTGGGAATGCAAAGTGGTACAGCCACTCTGGAAAACAGTGTGGAGGTTCCTCAAAAAATTAAAAATAGATATGCCCTATGACCCAGCAATAGCACTGCTAGGAATTTACCCAAGGGATACAGGAGTGCTGATGCATAGGGGCAATTGTACCCAAATGTTTATAGCAGCACTCTCAGCAATAGCCAAATTATGGAAAGAGCCTAAATGTCCATCAACTGATGAATGGATAAAGAAATTATAGTTTACATACACAATGGAGTACTACGTGGCAATGAGAAAGAATGAAATATGACCCTTTGTAGCAATGTTCATGGAACTGGAGAGTGTTATGTTAAGTGAAATAAGTCATACAGAGAAAGATACCATATGTTTTCACTCTTATGTGGATCCTGAGAAACTTAACAGAAGTCTGTGGGGGAGGGGAAGAAAAAAAAAGAGGTTAGAGAGGGAGAGAGCCAAAGCTTAAGAGACTCTTAAAAACTGAGAATAAACTGAGGGTTGATGGGGGTTGAGCGCAAGGGGGAGGTGATGGGTACTGAGGAGGGCACCTTTTGGGATGAGCACTGGGTGTTGTTTGGAAACCAACTTGACAATAAATTTCATATTTAAAACATTTAAATAATAAATAAGTACATACATACATACATACATACACACACTGGCTAGAGTGTATCTGTTTTTGTGTTTCCATTTTCTTGTGCAACTGGATAACTTCTTTGCTCACAGCAATGCAGTTAATGGATACCGGGGTCAGCTTGTCCCTGCACAGAAGTCTGCAGTTGCCAGAACACCACTGTGTTTACTCTGTCTTTGCTTCTTTTTTCTCAAGAACCCCAAAAGGCACACATGTTCAACTCCCAGGTCTTTTGCTTGTGACAGAGAAGAAAAAAAATAACAAAGAAAGAGTAGAAACAAAAAACAAATAAAAACTGCTTTGAACATCTCCAATCATTTGCTCTCCAGGTGCGTAAGTGGAGGAGCATTTCTTTTGCTGGGACAGCCTTAACAGAACCCGGTTCTGCTGGAGTGGAGATGGTGAGAACACTGGGATTATAAATGGACACAGAAAAGCTCAGGATAGTGAGGGAGAGAAATCCATGAAGGTCAAACGGTAAGAAAAAGCAACAGCGCGAATACCGTGGACCCTTTTGGGAATCTGCAAAGTGGGGAAAGAAGGGAAGAGAGAGAGAGAAAGAGAGTAAGCAGCTGTTTGCCAGAGAGTGACTTTGGTAGGGAAGCAAGAGCATGCAGAGAAGGCTCTGGCTTGCACCACCTCCTTTCTCCAGGGAAACTGCTGTAAAGAAACTTTTTGTTACTTTGAATGGTTTTGGGGTCCTCTTTTTTTCTTTTGAGTGTGACACTGCTGGTCTCAAGGAGAGGTTTTATTAGGATTAAAATTCAACTGCTTCAGCATTTCTTTGATGTGCATTTACACCAGGTCAAGCATGGGGCTAAGGGCCCTGAGAGACCAAGAGTTAACAGTCCCACCCTTGCCCTCCAGCAGCGCCCTCAAGTGGTGGAAACAGACATGTGCACGCACTGCCTAGAGCCACCAATTGTTAGGGAAATACAAAGGCACAAGTCAGAATATCCTTTTAAGGTACTGGAGAATTTTCAGAGGTAACATTTTAGGGAGAAAAAAAGAGTTCTTTATTCTAACAGTTTTTTTTTATGTTTATTTATTTTTGAGAGAGAGAAAGGGAGAGAGTGGGAGCAGGGGAGGGTCAGAGAGAGGGGGAAACAGAATCGCTGTCAACACAGAACAGGACGAGTGGTGGAACTCAAAAGCAGTGAGATCATGACCTGAGAGGAAGTGGGAGGCTTAAACAACTGAGCCACCCAGGCGCCCCTCTAACAGTTTCCATTTAAATCAGTATTCATTGTGAAATATTTTTTTCAGAAGATGGCAATGTTGCAAATGGTTATTGGTAGATCAGTTCTTGTCTAAATGCATTTGAAGTCACTGTTCTAAATGGGTTATAAAAACCCTAAGTACTGTGGTCTATGTAATCAGGGAATGAAAATGATCACTTGAGGCCTGATGCTGTTTTTTTTTCTTCATTTTATCCAGAGGATATTTGCTGATTATTAGGTTAAAAAGATGTTTTCAGTATTTTGAAGACTAGGACAAGACTCAAAAGATCAATTCCAATTTTGCTTTGAACTTTCAATGAACATTGGCTCTTCACACATTTCTTGGCTTTGTTTTTAGAAATTTCTTTTGTCTGTCTGTCTAATAGGTACATATTTTTTCTTTCTTCCTCTCCGCAAGAGAAGGTTGTAACTAATGCATCTTTATAAATTTTATTCACTGTTTTCTCTTTGTCATTTTGTTTCACTGTTGACTGTCTTCTACCTAGAATAGTAGTTGGCATTCGGGAGTGGCTAAATAAATATTTCCCGAAGGAATGGATAAAGTGAATCTTTCTATCCCTCATATTGCCTACTACTAGACCCTCAAATACTAAGTGATTTGAATTGATTACCATCAATTCTGATCAGTGGCATGAATAGAGATGCATATCAACACTGAAGACTGCCACCATCTCTCTTGACATAGTCAATGACTCTCTAGTTGTCATTGGTAGTGTTCTTAAGCTCCAGTTTTGCAGCAAAACAGTGTCACCGAATCTCATCTTGACATTTCATTGTTGAGTATGAGCTTCTCACTTCATTAGCTAGAGAACTTGAGTTGAATTGATCAATATATGCATTTCCAAATTAAGGGAGAGTTGAAGGGAGATCTTAATTAGCTAGAGTCCTGAAAACAACCTATCGTCATTTATTACTGTGCTTCAACTATATCAGGCACAATATAAAACCCGTGAAAAGATTGTTATCAAAAATAAATGAGCAAAGGATAGATATTGAGCACCCATGACAGAATAATCCATGTCCTGAGATCACCAAAGTATTCATTTTATGCAGCATGGAGATTCTGGCTCTAGGAAAGTCACAATGACATTTTGTAAATAAGTATTTGATTTCCAAAGTGTATTTCTATAATAAATTACATTATGAATTAGATATGAAAATATTAGGGTAATATAGACATCAAAAAAGTAAGCACATGCTAACACATAAAGAAGACTTTTTTTCTCAAATTAGAGAAAATGGAGAGAAATGAAGTAAAGAGGATCCTTACCAGCAATCCTAAATTTAAGTCCCTAAAACAAACGAATGATTTGATTTGATCAACATGATTTTACCATTTTTATGACTCATTTAAACACAAATAGCAATTATTGCATGAAATATTGCACAGTGACTGGGTTTAGTCATACTAGTTGGTTTTCACTTCAAAATATGAACTTTGCAACCTATATCCCATGTCTCTAGAGCACGAGGATTCCTTTCCATCAAAACTCAGAACACCTTTCACTTACTTGTCAGAGTTCTCAACTTGAAATTTGGTATCATACAGCAGCTGTCAAAGCTTGACAATTGATATTTGAAAGGTTTGACCTAAGGGACATTATAACCATTTATTTCTATAGGTTCTCTAAAAGTCTACCTTTCTAAGGGGGCAGAGAGACACCAAGTCAGGTGACTGGACTCTATTACTCTGTTCATAGAAACAGTTTCACTGAACTAGGATTTAACATTTTGTTTTAATGCTTATAATTGGTTGACCTAAGAAAAGGTCATATAATGTTGCAGGTATCATCTATTTAACTGTTCAGCATGTCTTGCCATAGAGCCAGCAAGTAGAGTTCCCTTAAAGGTCGATGATAGGTACATTTTGTTTTCTGATCCTTTTATTTGTCTTTTCTGATGAGCTATGCTTCCTCGGAATAAGTAATGTGAGCGAAATTAGCCATTTCCCCCTTTAACTCAGATACTAGGCGGCATAGCACCGACTTTTGTGTTCCCTTACTTTGTTTTTCCATGCTTACGATATTTCTAAATCTTTAAAAAATTAGATTGAGATTATTCTCAACATAGACACAATCTCAGTTGAATCTAAATTACTCAGGTTTTGAAATGTATGTTTTTAGTATAGAATACAACCTCATATAAATCAATATTTGGCTTTGCTAAAATTTAGTGTGTATAAATAACCACTTATGCATAACAAAAATCATATTTTATCAATACTGTAACTGTAGTACGATTATCACCAAGAATCACAGGTGGACATCATGAATTGAGCAAGATTTTAGATTCTTTAGATATGAATTTGTGTTCTGGATTCGCCACTTATTAACTGACATTCTCATCTTGAGAAATTGACCAAGCCTTTGTTCCTTTATTGGTAAAATGCAAATCAGTAATAGCATCTAAGAAAACTGCTTTAAACACTATAAATGAAATAGGGGAGCTGAATTGGCTGGCATTTTAGTATATATATCTTCCCTTCGATACCATCTACTGTGCTCCATAAACAGTAATCACTGTATCTTTTGTTAAAACTATACTTTATTCTAAGCATTTAAAATAAAATTTGAGAATTAAGCTTTGTTCTTAGAGTCACACAAATTCCTTAAAATCATTTCATGTGTAAAAAGCAAAAAAAATTCAGGCACCTGGGTGGCTTAGTTTGTTAAGCATCTGACTCTTGATGTCAGCTCAGGTCATGATCTCATGGTTTCATGAGTTCAAGCCCCACATCAGGTTCTGTGCTGACAGCGTGGAGCCTGCCTGGGATTTTCTCTCCCCTCTCTCTCTGTCCCTCCCCCACTCATGCTGTATCTTTCTCTCTCTCTCAAAATAAATAAATAAACATTAAAAATATATATACATATAATTTTTTAAAGTTTAAGACACAGAATCCGAGGCAGGCTCCAGGCTCTGAACTGTCAACACAGAGCACAACGCAGGGCTCAAACTCATGAACTGTGAGATCACGACCTGAGCCAAAGTTGGATGCTTAACTAACTGAGCCACCCAGGCATTCCAGCATTAAAAAAAAAAAAAAAAAAATTAAAGCAAAATAATTTCATTTTTATAACAGAATTCTGGTAATTATAGATATTCATATTCCTGGATCTTTGATAAGAGAATAATTTATTTTATTGCTTTATCAATCCACGTTTTTAGGTAACTGGCACTCTAATGTATTCATTGGTTCACTATAAATGTGAAATCAGAACATTTAACAGGGCCTTGTTGTAAAGATTTAATCCAAGTGAATATGTTTTTGAAATTTAAGCTTCACACAAATGACTTGTGAATGTTTACTGATAAATTAAGCACTATTATACCCACAGAATTTTCCTTCTTAACATACAAAATGAAAGTGTCTTTTATTTCCAAACTTTCTTTAGAACTACATGAAAGTATGTTGACACCTAGGAAAAAATACTTTGGCATTAACCTCTGATATGCTAAAAGAATAAAATAATTACACTTTCTTGAGTGCTTATAAAGTTAGGCCCTAGTCTTGTATTATCAATTAATGCTTAAAGCAATCATTTGAAGCTGATACTGTCCTAATAATGAGGAAACTGAGGCACAGAGAGATTTGTAATTTGCCCAGAGCCTTACTCCTCACAGATAAAGGACTTGGATGGAACCCACATCTGTCTGACTCAAAACTCTGTGCTCTGTGGGGGTGCCTGGGTGGCTCAGTAGGTTAAGCACCCAACTTTGGCTCAGGTCATGATTTCACGGTTGATGAGCTCGAGCCCTGCATTGGGCTCTGTGCTGACAGCTTAGAGCCTGGAGCCTGCTTTGGATTCCGTGTCTCCCTCTCTCTATGCCCCTCCCCTGCTCATGTTCTATCTCTGAAAAATAAATAAATTTAAAAAAAACAACAACAACAAACCTCTGTGCTCTGAGACAATAAGCTATAATCATTCCAAAATATATAATTGTGCTCTAAAGGTAAGACACAGCTTAGTACAAAGGGACTGGAGTGTAACATCTTGTTTCCTCTCCAGTCTCTGCTAATAACTAGCTGGGTATTCTTAGGTAAGACACCTCACCACTCAAAAGACCAATTGTCTTCTGTATATAACTATAAATTTGGAACATAAACTCTCTAAGTTCCCATCTGATTATCAAGCTCTATGCATCATATATCTTTGCTTCTTAGACCACACCAACCTGGAGAAAAATGTGGGCACCAGTAACAGTCACTACATCTTGCTCTGGTTCTACCCCAACGTTGGGAATATGGTCTTGTAAAACTCTCCTAGAACTTAAAGAGTCTCAAGTGTGTTCAAATCACAACCTCTCACCTTACGTGTGATTGTTGATGTTTCTTTTCTTTTCTCCCCTGCATTTCTATAAAGATTTCAACTGGCCGAGCACTGTTCAAGGCCTCTGTCCCTCTCTACCTCAATAACTGATTATCAAAGAATGTCTGTCAAAACTGCTGTATCTACCAATGCCAGCTCCTGCATCATTGCCCCGAAGGAAGTGCCACAAAGTAGGGATTTTTGTTTATTTGTTTGCTGTTTTGGCTTTATTTTTGCAGCCCTTTCTTTCTAGGGATTAATCAAATGTGCAATAGGGAAATAGGAGATAATGTGAATGACGGAATTGTCTTGATCTCTCTGACCCAAGCCAGTTGTCTGTGAACACGTATTTTACACACCCTCTCTTCTCTTAGTATCAATTGTTATTCGAAATATCCTGATCGCTCCCATAAATAAATCCAAAACAAGCTTGTGTTACAGACTATCCAAATATGCTTTGGATATATGAGTAATGCAATTCCAAAGAGACCACCGTTTGACTACCAAATTTAGAAAACTGCCTCCATGCTATTTAGGCAGAAGCCCACCAAGAGCTACTCCCCTTCCTTGACCCTTTTGTGGCTTAGTAATTCAGAATTTGGGCTAAAACGTACCTGTCTGTATGAGGCCACTACAGGCCAGTAAAGAAATGAATCAAACACAGCGTAAATTGTCAGAGCAGCGTAATAAAGAGTATATGGTTTGGGATTAGATCTTGGTTACCATCCAAACCTTACACTTACTTATTCAGTGGCCTTGGCTCCCTCGAGCCTCAAGAGTCTCATCAATAAAATGGGGATAATTTTAGATTTGAGGAAGTTGTTGTGAGCTCCGTAATATACAAAATAAATAAAGTGCAGAAATACAATGCATTCTGGTTGTTATCGCTATTAACAATTTTACAGGGTATAATTTGAGTAGGTAAAGGAGAAACAGAAGAGATCGGATGATTGGGCAAGCAAAGTGCATCAAACTCTGTATATTACTGTGGTACATACCTTCTCTCTTGAGGCAATTTCACAAGCTAGCTAATGATCTCTATCATGTGGCCACTGCACGGGGATGAGGAAATTTTTATTTGTATAAAGATTAGCATTAACATAAACCTATATATGAAATACGTTTCAAGCCATCCATACTTCCTTTTACACTCCTGTCAACTAGCTCTGGCAGTTAAGCATCCGACTTAGGCTCAGGGCATGATTTCGAGGACCGTGAGTTCGAGCCCCTAGTCGGGCTCTGTGCTGACAGCTCGGAGCCTGGAGCCTGCTTGCGATTCTGTGTCTCTCTCTCTCTCTCTGCCCCTCCCTCGCTCATGCTCTGTCTTTGTCTCTCAAAAAAATAAATAAATAAATAAATAAACGTTAAAAGAAAATTGAAAAAACAAAACTGAAGTGCATACACAGTATAATGATATGCCAGCGCTGATTCCATAAGAACAAAACACATCAGGCTGGTTAGTCACACAACAGCAGCAATCCTACTGTCCCTAGAGAGGTACCACCTATACCCCAAGCTGGCAGGAAGATCGGGAACAGTACAATTCCGCACAGAATTATTCTATCTCCATGAGCCACCGCTGCCATAGACATTCTTGTTTGAAACTCTTGTCCAAAGGGAATGGAAATCTGACACACAGGAAACTTTTTTAATTCTGAGAAATATTAAAAAGCACAGGCTGGATGACTGTCCTGGAAACTCCTTCTTAAAATATAGCTCTGGTGTACCTGAAAGCAGCTCCAGGTGTGAGGAGAACACATCCAACGTGTCAACTGTCTGAGTTCCATTTTTAATAAACAAATGCATCATTGTCTGCAGGCTCTTATAAGTTTTATCTTATTGCCCTATGATCCAGTTATGACATAATAAAACCTATACTTCAGGGAGCTGTTGAATATAACTTTTAAAATAAGACCAAGATCCTGTTCAGTTAGCTTTCACTAAAAAAATCATCTTTATGAATTATCAAATGTGCCTGCAATAATGATTTCCCAAAAGCATTGAAATAGAGTATATATGCAATTAACCATAGGAAGTGATGTTCTGCAGAATCCTATGAATGCTCTGCATCTAAATTGATTTTTCTAACTAAATATTCATATGAAGAAGATTCATTTAAAAAGAGAGTCTGAGCGACATCAGCAAAGCACAAATAAAGCCATTATTTCTGCTTTGTGTGTGTGTGTGTGTGTGTGTGTGTGTGTGTGAGCCTTGGTGTTTCAAATTCTATGTCTGCACATATAGTACATAAACTCTGTTCATGGAAAATTCGATATGAATCACAGGTAAATGTAGATAGTGAGTTTGAGAGAAGATATAGGAAAAAATAAGAAGTCGAAATATCTCTGTAACAGTAAAGTCACTCTAAATGTTATTATCAATGACTACAGGAGAAGACATTTACCTGTGTCTCATTTATGAAAATAGAATTATTTACTTATGAAACGCCACTAGACACAGACAGCCACATTTTCTGTGGCGATCTTAATTTTATGTCTTCTATAACTTTGCCTCTATAATATCCTAAAATTTCCAATAGTTAGCAAATGGAATCATTTAGTCAGAGACAGTAATAGTTAAAAAAAATTAACAAAAGCCAAAGAAAACTGAAACAGTGTTAATATTTTGAAAATTAGAAAAACCAAGTGCAAAAACAAATGAAGATCTGTTTTTCCCCTCAATCTAATAAAAATGAATTCATAAGATTTTGAGAAAGTCACATAGTTCATATTGTTAAAATGCCATACTACCCGTGGCAATCTATAGATTTAATAGAATCCCTATCAAATTTGTTCACAGAACTAGAACAAATAATTACTAAAGTTTGTACGGAAACATAAAAGACCCGAAACAGCTAAGGCAATCTTGAAAAAGGAGAACAAAACTGGAGGTATCATAATCTCAGATTTCAAGATACACTTCAAAGCTGTAGTAATCAAAACAGTATGGAACTGGCACAAAAATAGACATAGAGATCAAAACACAGGATAGTGAGCCCCAAAATGAATCCATGCTTTTATGATCAATTAATCTATGACAAAGAAGGTAAGAATATGCAATGTGGAAAAGCGTCTTTTCAACAAATGGTGCTGGGGAAACTGGATAGCTACGTTCAAAAGAATGAAACTGGACCATTATCTTATACCATACACAAAAATAAATTCAAAATGGGTTCGAGACCTAAATGTGAGACCTGAGCCATAAAACTCCTAGAAGAAAATACAGGCAGTAATCTCTTTGACATCAGCTGTTGAAACATGTTTCTAGATATGTCTCCTCAGGCAAGGGAAACAACAACAAAATTAAACCATTGGAGCTATGCCAAAATGAACAGCCTTTTGCACAGTAAAGGAAACCATCAACAAAACAACAAGGCAACCTACTGAATGGGAAAAGATATTTGCAAATGATATATTCAATAAGGAGTTAATATCCAAAATATATGCAGAATTCATATAACTCAACACCCAAAAAACAACCCAATTAAAAAGTGGGCAGAGGCCATGAATAGACATTTTTTTTTCCAAAGAAGACATACACATGGCCAGCAAATACATGAAAAGATGATTAACATCACTAATTATTAGGGAAATACAAATCAAAACCACAGAGAAATTTCACCTTATACCTGTGAGAATGGCTAAAATAATAAAACACAAGAAATATGAAGTATTGGTGAATATGTGGAGAAAAAGGAACCCTCATGCACTATTGGTGGGAATGTAAGCTGGTGCAGCCACTGTAGAAGGTTTAGAGGTTCCTCAAAAAATTGAAAATAAAAATACCATATTATCAAGTAATTCCACTACTGGGTATTTACCCAAGGAAAAGATAAATACCAGGGAAGGGAAGGGAAGGGAAGGGAAGGGAAGGGAAGGGAAGGGACGGGACAGGAAGGGAAGGGAAGGGAAGGGACGGGACGGGAAGGGAAGGGAAGGGAAGGGAAGGGAAGGGAAGGGAGGGGAGGGAAGGGAAGAAGAAGAAAGGAGAAGAAAGGAGAAGAAAAAAAACCCCACTAATTTAAAAAGATGCACACGCCTCTGTTTATTACATTATTATTTACAGTAGCACCCAAGTGTCCATCCATAGACGAATAGACAAAGAAGATGTGATACACACACACACACACATGCACACAC
Source organism: Acinonyx jubatus (assembly GCF_027475565.1). Taxonomy (NCBI): domain Eukaryota; kingdom Metazoa; phylum Chordata; class Mammalia; order Carnivora; family Felidae; genus Acinonyx; species Acinonyx jubatus. The sequence continues at coordinate 117,132,468 of NC_069384.1, forward strand.
AAACACACACACTCACACATATGTAAAATGGAATATTAATCAGCTATAAAAAAGTGAAATCTTACCATTACAACAGTGTAGATGGATCTAGTGAGTACCATGCTAAGTGAAATGAGCCAGAGAAAGACAAATATTATCTGACCTCACTCATATGTGGGATTAAAAAACAAAACAAACAGAAAAGGAAAAAAGAGGCAAACAAAAAGCCAAGCCCCTTAAACACGGAGAACAAACTGGTGGTTACCAGAAGGCAAGTAGGTGGTGGGATGGGAAAAATAGATGATGAGGATGAACAGTACACTCATCTTCAGGAGCAATGAACACAGAACTGTTGATCCACCACGATGTAGATGTGAAACTAATATAACACTGTTTGTTAATTGTACTTGAATAAAAAATAAAATAAAGTAAAATAACACAGTACTGAACAACATGTACACTGGAAATAGAGTCACGTTGAATTAAATTTATTTTCCTTCCTCTTCCTCCTCTATTTCTTTGTCTTTCTCTTCTTGATAAACATTTTCATCTGCTTTTCTCACCATAATGTAAACTCGTTAAAAGTTGGGGTTCCTCTTTTCATCATTTCTTTTTCCTTCTTCCATTTGACATGGTGTATAGAGAAGCCACTCACTAAATTATTGCTGAATGAACTTGTGGATAAGTGAACAAATTATTTTTTATTGGTTGATATGGCCACTATGTGCCAAATATTTTGCCAGACAAAACGTACTTATTTCAATGACAAAAACAATGCAATTCATGTATTCCTTCAGGTTTATGAATTGGAAAACTGAACTACAAAAGCTTAATTAACTTGCCCATGGTGGGGTGCCTGGGTGGCTGTCGGTTAAGCATCCAACTTCAGCTCAGGTCACTATCTCATGGCTCATGATTTTGAGCCTCACACTGGGCTCTGAGTGAACAGTGTGAAGTCTGCTTGGGATCCTCTCTCTCTCCCTCTCCCCCCCACCCCTTCTCTCAAGGGGATTCCCTTTATCTATTCTCATAACTCAGAATAAAGTAAATTGTATGAGTGATTGATATAATTCTATGTTAATAAAATATCTTAGTTAAAAAATACGCTGGTGTCGGGATGCCTGGTTGGCTCAGTAGGTTAAGTGCTTTGGCTCAGGTCATAATCTCATGGCTCGTGAGTTTGAGCCTTGAGTTGGGCTCTGTGCTGACAGCTCAGGGCCTGGAGCCTGCTTAGGATTCTGTGTCTCCATCTCCCTCTGCCCCTCTCCTGCTCATGCTGTCTCTCTCTCTCGAAAATAAATAAACATTAAAAAAATTAAAAAAAAACTATATGCTGGTGTCAATTCAAAGGACTGCCACATGGGGGAAAACATTTCATTTCAAATATACATCATTCCAAAGAAAATTTCAGAATGATTCCCAACACGTATACCAGACACCAGTATAAAATCAATGGGGCACCTGGGTGGCTTGGTCAGTTAAGCGTCCGACTTTGGCTCAGGTCATGATCTCGCAGTCCGTGAGTTTGAGCCCCACGTCGGGCTCTGTGCTGACAGCTCAGAGCCTGGAGCCTGCTTCAGATTCTGTGTCTCCCTCTCTCTCTGACCCTCCCCCATTCATGCTCTGTCTCTCTCTGTCTCAAAAATAAACGTTAAAAAAATTTAAAAAAAATAAAATCAAGTGTTAGAACATAATAAGAAAACATGGATAGACAATTTGATGGAAAATATTTGTATGCAAAATATATGCTATTTAAAGTGCATTAGTCAGAGTTGAGTCAGCAAAGCAGATAATATTATAGAAATTAAACCTTCATAGAAGTGGAAGGAGCTGGGAAAGTTTAAGTCTAGAAGAGCGATTCTGAGAATCGCAGGAATTGCTAAATTGCTGAGCAGTTTACCTGAAGGGGTAGCATGAGTTAACAATTTGTAGTGTTGATGCCCTCCAACCAAGACCACCAGAAACATATCTATGGCTGAACAAATTGGGTATATTATTCATTGCACACCGTGGGGATGTTCTAGCAAGAGAGTGTTAGAAAATACTAGGTTTGTGTTAGGTTGATTTGGGGGCAGGTTTATGCAAATAGGTCTTTATTCTGGAAACAAGAATACTTCAGTGATTTGTGTGTTAATAAATCGTATCTAGAATAAGGGAAATGTAGTCCAAGGGTAAAACCATAATTGGCAAAGAAGCAACAATTGCTCATATGAGCTAATATTGGGGAACATGTGGTTATTTTTGCGGTTAGGACAACATCTTGCTTTATGTTCCAATGTGATTATGGAGTGGTGTTGTTTTTGTTTTGATCCATCAAAGTCACAGTAACCTTTCCTCATGTTGTTTGTGAAATGATTTATGTTGAAGAGGAGAATACTGAGACCTCATGATGAGTTCCAAGCCAATTCCCGGATGTCAAGGGCTATTTTCTCTTTCTCCATAGCTTACAGAGAAATCCAAAGTGTGACCATGAAGGGGAAGATCATGGAAAGGTTTAAGGGAAACTGTTGCCACTGTAGAAATACCGCCTCTGTGGTTTCTTAGGATGTATCCATTTACAGAAACTAGGAAGGTCCTTGTTTGTATTCAATATTTATATTTTTGATAGTTCTATTATGAAGATTAGCATATAAGATATTGAATTGGATACGGGTGTGTTCTTTAGGTCACTGCTTCTCGTTATGAAAAATAATGCTTAATTATACATACCCAGCATGTGTATAATAGCCATACCTTGGAGTTGCTTGCATAATTAGGCAGACTGAGTAATACCTATCAAAGCACAGTAATTCAGATCACTCCCCTCTAAGAGAAAGAGAGAGACACAGAACTTGAAAGCCACTCTGTAAAATTAATTTTCCAAGTATTTTTAATTCCAACATCTGAACTTGTGTTTGAGGCACAAGTATTCATTTTAGGCAAAGTTTGTGTTTATGTGTGTATAATAAAATTCATCTGATTAAGTGATATATTTGGTTAAAGTGATAACCAATTTGGCTAAAGTGATAACGGGTCATGGTGACAGCTCCCCTTAGTAATCTTATAGTTGTCTTCATAATAATATTAAACCACACAGAATTTTGAAAGGATCTAGCTATAATTTGAATATATTGGCAATTATAAATTGTTATGTCACACATACATCTCACTATCATTTGCCTTCTACAATTCCCCTCCATAAAGAATGTTAATTTCTAAAGTTACAATAATTATAAATGCATTTTTTAAGAAAAAAATCTATATAAAATCACTTGTCAAAAATGGAATGTTTATAGTTTGACCTAAATGACCAATTTAGCCAATAATGCATGAAGGATTATGATCTTTTGAAGTTTAGAAGAGGTTCAACATGTCACCGTTAAAACATCTAAAAAAGGTGTTCTACCAGAGTCTAATATATTACAGAGCTGTTGTACTGACAGAAGCAGAAGAACATTTGTGAAATATATCCACCGAGAATAATTTTATGCCAAGTGTCAAATTTGCCATGCTGTTCAGATCTTAAGGTAACCTTGTCCCACCTAAAATGCAAATATCTCAGACCCGGTGGCCCATTCATTACGATGGTTCTTGAGCTCCGTAACAAGAGACAGCCAATGAAAATCACCTATTAACCTACTTGGAAAAAGCCACACAGAATTAATGTCTGTAGATAAATAGCATTCACATTTTGACAAGGAGCATCAGTGCCAATAAGTCTTCCACCCAGACAGTTTTATGTGTCTTCTCTTCACTAATTATCATTTTGGAAAGCTTTCAAGTGATATCTCTTATTATGGTAGAATAGTTTTCTGATAAGTTCTGATACATGTGTCCTTATTTAAGGTGAGTTCTAAGATGGTCAGGCCAAAGTTAACAAAGTCAAGTGCATAAATTTATACATATCCAGTTTGAAGGACTCCACTTTGTGGAAATGCACCTAGAAGCAAGAAAACCACTACATATGGACATTATTTGTTTCTTTAGAATTTGGTAACAAATGACAAATTATCATCTTTGTGTGAACACATTTTTCTTAAAAATTTTACCTTTTTAATGTTCAGATCTTGTAACTTAATTTCATGCATTTGGTTTTTGTAACCACACGAGATGGCTACTTGTGTGTAAAGAGATTCCAACATGAGACTAAAATTAAACAGCAATTAAAGGAAAACTTTAAATAATTATCTTTTTTTTTAACCTTTGGGAAATAAAGGCACACGTTTGAGCCATGAATAAGAATAATATTGAATAATGTTCAAAATTTGGCAAAGCAGGTTTGTCTATTGCATTCACTTCTCCCTATCTTACCTTTTCAAGATGTATGTCTGTCTTTCTCTGACATGTTTTTGCAAACCCATTAATATATCAAATAAATCTGTTATGAATAAATCAGATTACAGATATCTATTTTTCTTTTGGTTGGCTGTTACATTATCCTGTGACAAGATATTCTTAGGTATACCTTATTTGTAACTATCTTTTAGGTTTTCTGATGCCTGCACACAGCTCCTACTGAACCCTGTTATAGGGTTTTTCCATTTATAATATTTTAGTAGGATATGCACATCTTGACAGCTATACTGAATTTAGCCACCTGAGTCCCACTTAATGACATGTCATAAAATGCTTCATAATTTAATGAGATCGTTTCTTGTTTTTATTTCACCATAATGATATATCATAACAATTTATGTTAGATCATTAAAAGTGTTGCAATAGATTCAACTTCAAATCTCAAGTCTGTCAAAATACCAGTTGATAAAAAGAGTAAACTGGCAGAATTTCTTATCTTGGAAAACACAACCTGAAATGTGGACTATATCAAGATCCAAAGACATTTTGATTCTCATGAAGCCCAAAAGTAACCTAAGAAGTAGTCAAGTACATTTAAAAGTTTGATTCTTCTTTTTAATCCCATATAATTTATAGAGGAATAATTTTGTATGTTGACATATCTTTATAAATTCTTATGGTAATATTTAAAATATATTAAGGAAATTATTTATCTTATTAATATATAAACTTTCCTATATTTCTTAAATATTCCTAATGAATATGTATAAATCTGTATTAAAATTGACATAAAAGGACAGGACAATATTAATTTCATTGTCACTTTGTTTGACTTCTATATTTAGTTACTGATGGCTTGAGTCAGATATCTTCTAACTCATATGTTTTAGTAAAACCAAGTAGAAATTTATCTTGCAAGACTTACAGAAACAAGGTAAATATGGGCTGTCAAACAATTGAAGAAATAATCTAAAATGAGATCAATTCCATCTACTTAAATTAAAAAAAAAACCTGATAAGATGAACAACATATATTTATTTATCTTTGCATAAATTATGATATCCCCCCAAACAAGATCATGGTTATTTATTGTCGAGAGAAAGGGAGATATGATGCAGCTTAAGATACCTACATTTGTGTATATACTTTTTTCTTTTATTAAAATTAGCTTTATGCATGAGTGTTTTAGATGTCCTTAGATTGATACATTTCATAATAAATTTTACATGGAAATGAAAATGAAAACCTTGTATTAATGGTATATAATATCTATGATTGATGCTGGCGCCTTCACTTGGTCATATACGGCCTTCTTGATGGCCTCAGGATAGAACTGTAGCACTATAACCAGAGGAGTGTGCTAGTTTCTTTTGCAAAATGTTAATAACATGTTCATTTCCTTTTGAGCCTGAATCAGCACTGTCCTTAACGACTGCTCAAGGTCATTTCGGCTTTCTCTTTCAGCATTTCCACCCCTACTACGCTGCATGAGCCACCATAAATCTCTTACCTGGACTTCTGCATTAGCTCCTCAAGCGTCTCCTATCCTTGTCCCTTCTTCATTATAGGCCCAAGGAAGAATAATCCAAAAAGACTGCACTGCTCAAAACACCCCCAGAAGCTTTCCATTTTCCTCAGAAAATATATGAAAATCTTAGAGCATTTACTGCCTCCTCATTCACTCTGTAATTCACTAAGCAGTGTGCGTGCTGTACCAGGCAGAGCTTTTTGTATCAATTAATATTCTTTAAAAAGGAAAGAAAGAAAAAGAAGGGGAGAGCAAAGGAGAGAAGAGAAACATTTCTAATCACAGTTCTGTTAACCAGAGTGTTCAGATCTAGAAATACTAACCCATGCTACCTAAACAGACGGATGCAGATGCTATGATGCTTTAAGAAAATATGAAGGCAAACAGTAAATCATGCAATCTCCAAAGACCTTGCACAAGGTGATGGTATATTTGAAAGCACATGAATATAGTGCTGAAACACGTTACTGTCATCATGTTACCTTTGACCAAAAAATTGTAAATGGATAATTCAGGGTGAATCTTCAAATTTATATGGTAGTGATAATCATTCATGACATTAAAAGGAGCCTATAACTTATTTATAACAAAAATACAGCTCAGCTAAATATTACCCTGGAGTTTGAATTCGTACTTTGATCTCATGAATATTCCCTTATGAATGCTATTTACTAACAAATTATTTGACTACCAAAGAAATTAAATTAGCAATTCTAAGCTTGATTTACAAAATCGTAGAACTTTTCACCTGTAACAAATATTTCATGACTTTTCCTTGTAGGACTTTTCCTTGTAGCTTTTTCTTTCTTTTTAATTTTTTTAATGCTTATTTATTCTTGAAAGAGAGAGAGATAGTGGGGGACGGGCAGAGAGAGAGAGGGAGACAGAGAATCCAAAGCTGGCTCCAGGCTCTGACCTGTCAACACAGAGCCTGACACGGGGCTCAAACTCATGAACAATGAGATCATGACCTGAGCTGAAGTTGGATGCTTAACTGACTGAGCCACACAGGCACCCCTGGGTTTATAAAAGTTTATAAAAACTGGGTTTATAAAGTTTATAAAAACTTTATAAAAATGAAGCATTCGGTTCTTACACTATATCAATCAACAGAGAAAATATGAATATCAACCTAATGAGGTTCACCTATATATATTTAGTAAGAGTACATATTGCCACCAAGAGTATGTCTATTTACATTTTTTATTTCTAATATATCGTAATATCACGCAATTTCAATGAGAAACAAATGAAATTATGTGTATGTTATTTTTGTTTGCATGTGTGTGTTTGTATATTCACATATATGTCAATACACAAACCTCTGTGAAATGCTAGGTCTCTTCTCTGGATCACTCTAATTTTTAAAGAGTATTTCTATAGAGTCACCTTAACAACTTAAAAATCTTATAATTCTATAATTAAAAAGATAAAATTAAAAAGAAGCTAAGTTCACTCAGAAATAGTGTTAAAAAAACTAGGAAATGAAAACACTTCCATATTCCCGTGTTCCCATATTGATTCTCCTCCAGACCAAATGGATCAATTAATATGAAATTGTTATAGAATCATGGCCTATTAAATATATGGAAGAACATTCACTTGCATAGCAAGCATTTAGGGATTTTTAAATTAAAGATGGTTGTAAAATTAAATTATACATATTAACTTCTTTGGATAAATTCTCCTCCCTTCCCATTAGATTTCTGTCAAAGGACTTTACTCAATTAAGTGAAGATTCCTCTGTAGTTCCATGGTTACACTTCATCTCATCAAATCACATATATACAGGCAGGCTTCCTTATGACATTACCATTTCATTAAGGAGAGGATTGGAAAAAATAATAATATAAATAAATACACGTGAATACACTTATCTATTTATCATATGTATGTGCTTAAGATGACTTTCTCAGCTAACGTTTTATATCAGAGTGAATATATATTTTTTTTGAGTATCATATGGATGACAATAGCTGTTATAGTCCTGGTAGCTCTTGGAAATACCTAATTTCTGACTAGAGGAAGCAGAAATTGTTCATCTATATCTTTGTTCAACCAGTTAATATAGTTCCATAGCAAGGCTTTTCTTTAATTGTTAAAAACATTTTTTTGTAAGTCGCCAAATTTTTCATGTATGATCTCATTTGTGCTCACCTTCATGTTCATATACATGCTATATTATATCTTCCTTATTGTTAGAAGATAAAAGTTACATAAGAGAACAGGAGAGAAATACTTACCCAATCAATCTCCCTCAAACATGATCCAGGGAACATAACAGTATTTCTTACACAGCCAGATGTCAAGTGGTTCAAAGTATAGGTGACACTCAAAATCTTTCACCCCCAGTGTGGGAAGAAGGCAAGACACTAAGCAGTACTTTCTGAACATCACCCATCAGTGGAAAAATACCCTTGGCTCACAGACAGCATTGAACAGGCAGCTACTTTAATTGTATTTCAGGTGAAGGAGATGAATCTAATTCTTTCAACAATAGCATTTATAATCATAATAGTACAGTATGGTAATAATAGCTATTGTTCATTGAGTGCTTACTATGTCACAGGGACTCTAAATATGTTATTACGTTTAATGATAGTGCACCTGATTTGAGCCCAAGTGGTAGAACTCTAGAACTCATATTATTTTCTTTAAGGTTATATATTTATTTTGAGAGAGAAAGCAAGCAAGCAGGGAAGGATCAGAGAGAGAGGGAGAAAAAGAGAATCCCGAGCAGGTTCCATGCTGCCAGCACAGAACCTGACAGAGAGCTCAAACTCACAAAACTGTGAGATCATGACCTGAACAGAAATCGTCAGAGGCTTAACTGACTGAGCCATCCAGGCTCCCCTAGAATTCATATTCTTAACAACTACCAGTTTTCTTTAGATAGACTAGAAGACCAACTTCATTGAACATGCTATTTAGGATTTCTTTCGATAAAATGGGGATAATAATGTAAGTCTCACAGTATTCCTGAAAACAAAGTACCATGTTGGGTCCCTGACTCATAGCAGATGTTAGAAAAATGCCATTTTCCTTCCATTCTCATAAATAAATATATCTCATGAAAACACATATGAGTCATTTTCTATGCATGCTAGAAAAGTGAGCCTATGGTGATTTCTTTGCTTTAACAGATTTATTGTTACCTGGTTTCACTTTGTTTTCTCTTTGTAAAGAGATGCCACATCCTCACGATGACCGTATAATACCCAGAAAGAGAAATATCAAAATATACCTTCCACATTCAAAATAACTAAAAGAATACATACCATCTATTGTGTTTTATGATGACCTAGACATTGTACTATTTGTTCCCCATATATTATTCTTATTTAGTCTTACAGAACTGGGATTTTTATTCATTGATATTAATATTACAGATAGAGAATCTGAGGCATGAGTGATTTTGGAAATTTACGTAAGAGCCCATCACTAGAAAGCAGTGGCAGATCAAGTCTGTTGACTCAGAAGGCCATTATTTTAATGACCAAAGTTCTTTACCAAAGTTTTCTTATGCCTAGTAGCAAAATGTAGAATTTTCAGGTTATTACTCTTCTATTTTTATTTCTCCATTTTAATGTTATCTCAACATAAAAATTGGAAATTAGTTTGAAATGTTATTCCTATAAAAAAGTATAATTATGTGTGTAATTTCATTTTGACATACACTCTAAAAATATAGGGAGATGTCTCCTGACTTCTTTCAACTTTTTTATTCTGACATAATATTCCAGTGTGACACAATGAAATATTAATTGCCAGAATCATACCCTTTTCTATGTTTTTAAAACTAGCATGCATTCCCTATATTGTAATACTTGTGGCTAAATTGGTTTCCAAGTACCCACTAGCTGGTATGATTCACTTACTTTGCACATTACTAGCATCAGTGGTTTGAATACAAATGGGTCATTTATTCCCTGACAATAATTTTTTACACGTGTTGTTGAACTCTGAGCATTTCTGCAAATTAACTGCAGAAGAAAACACAGCAGCTTGCGAGCAATGTCCAGAAAGCTACGTAGCTTTTAAACACAGCAGTTTTAAATTATTATTTCTTTTTTTTTTTTACTTAGAATCTCTCTGCACTATCTCATATCTGCTGAACAAATTCTGTTTTTCTGTCCTTAATGTGCAGTTCTTTCTTATCTCTTTATAAATTCCATGATCATTGCTACCCCCTTTTCCTCTTCTATGGTTTCCTTCTATGGTTTCCTCTTCTATGGTGCCAGGCTTTCAGCTTGCATCTTTCAAAATTCTGAAGTCATATGATTTATTTTTATTCAGCCATCGTTTCTGGATCAGAGGACTCCGAAAGGCATGGTGGCAATCAATGCGTTAGAAATCTCCACTCCCTCGCACAACCATGATGGGTGTGTTTCCATAAAATATTCCTCATCCAACAGGTGAAACACATGTCAGGCCACAGCAAAGTTTCTTGTCTTAGAGCAGGCAAACATTCACCTCTGCTAGGCTTTACGTTTATCAACAATATGACTACCCTTAGCTGTTTAACAATGAACAGTTACAAAAGAGTTTCCATATGCATGTTCACAGTGTGATACATTCTTTCTGAACCAAGGTACTATATGACAAATAGAATATATATATATATATTTTTTAAATATATATACATTATATATGCATATATTATATATATACATACATTACACATAATATGTATACACAATATACACAATATACATATCATGTATATATACATACATATATAATATAATTATATATAATATAATATATATATATATTATAATTATATTATATATATATATATATATTTCATTTTACCCTTCAAATAAGTCTGGTAAGAATGCAGGCAAGTATTAATATTTCCACTGAACACACAAGAAACACAAGGCTCAAAGATGTTAGATAAATTTTCTCAAGGTTTCATAGTTAGTAAATGTTGGATATCAGATGGGCAAATCTTTTGAATCACAGGCAAGCCCCGAGCCTCTCTTTGCTTCTGCTTTCTCATACACTAAGAGACACCATTGCTAAGAATTTAAAAGTTCCTGAAGTCAACCTGCTTAGTTAGATTCCTGCTCTTGCCCTGCTGGAATTCTATGGTTGTGTTAATTTGGGCAGTTAACTATTCTGTGACTCAGGTTTTTCTCTTCTGGAAAATGGAGATGATTTTATTGTGAATTTGATTAGATCATGCTTGACCATTATTAAGCATACATATAAATTAGGAATAATAAATCTTGACCCACATGGTCTAGGGTGTTAACTTTCTAGATAAAATTATGTAACATACAACAGTAAAGGAATACCTGGGTCACTTTAGACTTGGTAAATCCCAAGAAAATATGAATGCCTTACACAGCAATGGACAAACCATGGCCCAAAACAGGAGAGAAAGTGTCAGAGGACCAGAAAAAACAAAGAAATGTCTTACAGAAAAAGGAAGAAGTTGAGGTAGGTATAGGATATCTTAGGTAACCCCCCCGAGAACAACATGCTTCCCAAGACATACCCTAAAGAACTGAGAAATGGGAGTGGCAGTGGAGAACAAAAGATCACCTTTATGAGTGATAAAGAAACAAACATGGAGTACCAGCTGAGTGTGAAGCAAAATAGATCTGTTAATTGAATCCAGACTTTGGCTGATTTGCCAACCTAGACATAGTTACGCCTCCACGCCTCTCCAATAATTAAGGGGAATGTGCAGAGGATCTGCCTCTAAAGAAACATCAAGAAAAGGTTTGCTTCTTGCACTCTGTTGGGTCCCATGAGGGAGAGTGAAGGGCTGAGTCAAGCATGCCTGTGTACTCCTTCCAAAAATACTGGTGAGAAAACAAAATCACTACATAATCCCTGGAATGGATAAGCAGGCAACAAATAACAGAAACATCTGGGGAAGGGAAGAACGATTTCCCAATAAAAAATTTAAAAATGCAAATTCCACAATAACAAACAGAGACAGTGCTTGAGTAACGGATGTGTTAAGTAAATGCAACAGAGGAAACTAATCACAAGAAATTCTTATAAGAACAAGGCAAATCCATGCATTAACTTCAGCACACATAGGACTTATTAGAATGTGTTGCATTCCTGTTTCAGGCATGCTAGACATTCAAAATGAAATATTCCTTTTAAATTCTCATGATAGCACTGTGTAACAGGTCTTCCTTCATTTTACCAATGAGGTGGGAAATCCCCTAGGTCATAACCTAATACATAAAACTATCGGGAATAGTATCCCAAGTAGTGTGACTCCAGTTTCTCAGCAGGAAATAACACACATTTCAGCAAAACACAATCCTCACAGGAATTTAGGTAACTATCATCAAAATTTGCTTGTGGGGTGCTTGTGTGGCTTAGTCGGTTAAACATCTGACTTCAGCTCAGGTCAGGATCTCACAGTTCATGAGTTCAAGCCCCATGTCGGGCTCTGGGCTGACAGATCAGAGCCTGAAGCCTGCTTCAGATTCTGTGTCTCCCTCTCTCTCTGCCCCTCCCGTGCTCACGCTATGTCTCTCAAAAATAAATAAATAAACCTTAAAAAAATTTAAAAAGTTGCTTGTAAAGCAGAAAAGTAATGAACGTATGATAACCCTAATGGAAAATAATGATAACCTAATGTCCTTTCCATTATAAGAATATATTCAATTTTCAAAAATGTTAAAATCAGGGCTCTCACGGGAATGTAAAATGAAGCCATGTCAAAGATTTTATTCTGCTTATTAATTATACCACCAGTAAGATGTTTAAAATGGTTCAAAGATCATTTGACAAACCAGGTGTATAGAGACAATTAATCCAAAAAAAAGGATATAAGTGCTAGATTGAATTATTTTTAAAGTGTTTAACACCTAAGGGAGCCATAAACCATAATCTTTGATGTTCAATCTGTTGCATGGCATAGAAATTATTTGCGTTTTTACTGGACAAAAGTCTACAATTTGCCTTCTGTCCTGCCCTTTATGGATTTTTAAAATTGTCCCCTAAGTAAAAAGTCAAGCCCATGATACTGTAAAAGAACACCTAGTAACCTCTTTCATCTGTTTCCAAATTTCAAATAAATAGTCTGGTACATATATGTAAACACTTGCTGCTTGCTAAGGAAAACTAAATTTTTCTCTTCGTAATTCACAGTTATCCCTCCTGCCAATTCAATCCTGGAAACATGCAGAAAATTATTCACCTTTGTCCTCGCATTTTTTGAATTATGCCATTGTTTCAGACATACTGTATGATGCCACTTATTGAGTTACAGTTTTTTGTTTTTTTTTTACATGTTCCCCCAGATTACCTGATTTGACCACCCTGACTAGATTATAAATTATTCTAATCTAGTAATTATATAAAAGAAATATCTAATTAAAAATAAATCTGAAAAGATAAAGACAAACAAACAAAAATTCGAACACACATAAATTCATTCCCAGGACTTTTGTGTCCCGGCTCATAATAAAACCTTCCACGGGCCACATGGAACACGTGAACATCATTGACATTAGCTGCAAACATAAGAATCCAATGCACAATGGTCACCAGGGTTGGCCACAGACAGCTCCTGGCTGACTCTTTGGGGAGTCTATTTTAGGGTAACATCCAAGTCCGCCACGATCTGAATTCTGCCTACCTGCTCAAAAATCTTTTAATTCTTTATTTTTCTTATATTTCCCCAAACAGGTCTCATTTATTTTCTTAACTGGGTGCATGAAGTTCCTTGTGTCATTATTTCCCTCCTCCTAGCTACTCTCTAATCACAGCTGTTCAAATATCATCTCCACTATGAAGATGGTCCAGCTCTCCTGGTCAATTCTCTCTTACTACTCTTATAGTCTTTAATGTACCTCTGTTAAAAAAAATACACATTATTTTATTCTTTTTTACAATTACTCGCTTAGATGGCTAACTTCCCATGTCCTTTGCACAAGGTATACAGTTAATATAAAATGAATAAATTGAATCAATGGATGAGTACGGATGGAATATTTAGTAGGAAAGACATATTTGAAAAGTATCATAATTGTATTAGTAATTTATCATGACTGACTTGCGGACCAGGTATAAGTAAGGGTATTTATAAGAAACAAAAGTTTTTGTTATGAGGTCTAATCCCTTTTATCGTTTAGGATTCTGTTCAGAGAGGACTTTGGTCATAGTTGTCTATCCTCTGCCAAGGGAATAATACGTATTCATCTTTTTTGGGATGGTGGGTCTGGTGGAGAAGTGTGAGTTGGTAGCAAAATGGCGAGAAAAAGAGAAGCTGGAATAGAGGTTGTAGTGTTTTGTTTAGTGGAAGCAGTAACAGAAATTTTTACCTAAGTCAAAATTTCCCAAGTGTCAGCCAGACACATTGATTACATTCAGAACAACTTGAAGCAATTCCAAAAAGAGATGCTTTCTCAAATTTCATAGTTCCTATGATAAATTTTCCAATGCTGGATGCTACATCCCATGCAGGAGCCATCCTTCTGAATCAGAGTCATCATGCGAATGGAATAATGTCTATGTATAATCCTTTCTGATCCACTGCAAATAAAAAAAAAAAAATTCTGAGTGTCTATTTGGCCCATACACTAATGTGATTGTTAGATCACTTTCTGCAGACTGTAAGCCTAAGAATTTCCAAGACAATGTTTTCCCGTCAAATGTTATGCAAACTGTAATGGATTATGATAATTAATTTCAAACACAGATTTTTTCCTGAAGAAAAACTTTCACTCAAACAAATGTGTTTTCCATACCATTGGAATTACAAGTTACAAACGTGTCGAGTACTTTATTAAAAGCCTTTTATTCAAGGTTCAAGTGTTTGAACACCAGCTGGTTGTCAGAAAGATTTATCAAATTCTTTCTATAGAAAAATCATAAAGTTTTAGGGCTTTTATTAGTGTACCAGTAAGTACTCATTAGTATCTGAATAAGCAAATGTATGTCACTGAGAAATTGAAACACAGTTGGACCTAAAGCCTGTGTATAAAATATTATATCCTTAATAAGGTAATAAATCACATTCTTCTACGCAACTATTTTAATGTCTACAGCTAGAACTTCAGGTAAGGAGAACTTTGTTTTATGTTTCCTCCAGAAAAATGCCAGGCTCTTGAAACATCCAGGCATGGGGACAGTCTTTTTTTTTCCATTTCCCTAGGGTGATATGTTGGCTAAGTTTTGGCGGTTCTTGACCTCATCGTATTTGGGCTGTTGTTATGCACTCCTTACTTAAATATACAATCTGAAAAGTCATACTTAGATAAAAGTGGTAAAAATGTAGGGTTGGAAGCAGAGGACATGGGCCTAAGAGAAGGCCCCAGACCTTAATGAGTTTAATTAATGAAAATGAATGTTGTCATTTCCATCTGAGTCTGCATAAATCAATCTGCTCCAATTTCCTAGAAGAAGGTGTTCTCAGTATAGTTCTCTCACACACAAAAGACTATTTTGTGGATATTTTCTCAGATTCCCCTAATCTTATTAAAAAATAACACTGAGGCATATTTATTTGTTTGATATGTAAAGACAGAAAAATAACCTTCTTATGGCAACTAATTTAAAACCAGTAAACACTAATTCACTCTAGCTTTGGTTACTCTTTGCATTTAAAGAATGCAAAATTTAAATATGCAAATAAAGTGGCATCATACAAATTCACATGTACTTAGAACTACAAAAACTTACTGACTTACTAAATATTTACCCACACCAAAGATTTTCTTAAGAAAGTTTCAGAAATGTTTCATCAGAGGAAAAAATGGTTAATAACAACATAAAGCGTACTATCCCTTAATGTAATATTTTATAATGCTCTATAGATTTGCCTAAAGAAAAGAAATAACAATAGAGTACAAGAGAAACAAAGATAATCTGCCAAGTGACTTCTAGGTAAAAGTTAAGAATATAAGATTTCAAAAAAAAAATGCCTAAAATCTAAGTCATTCCTGTAGGCACAAGTATAAATTTAAATAATCCAGGAGAAAATAGTGTTTTAAATACATTTTAAAGCTTACAAATCAAAGTATAAATCATGAAGCTTTCCAGAGCTGCCATTGAAGAACAATGTCAGAGAATATTCATTGAGTGCAATTGGGCCATAAAGATGAAGAAACAGTGAATTTACGATCTAGTGTTGGAAGACAGATAAACATACAAAAATAGTAATACAAGTCAGAATGACAGATGCCATAACAGAGTTCAGAACAAATTGCTACGAAGGAACACGAAGGAGGAAGAGATTATATTCTTTGTAAAGAATGCAGAGAGTTTTCCCAGAAATGATTGTATTTGTACTGGACCTTGAAGACCAGGTTAAAATTAAAGCCGTTAGAAAGGTAGGAATCTTCATGGGCAGGAATAAGAGCTAAGGCACAAACACTGAAGTTGAGGGATCCTGCTTAGAAAAGAGCAAGAAGAATTTCTGTTTGGATACAATTCAGGCTGTATGCAGGGGGTGGTTGGCAAGTAGGCTGAAATGGGATACTAGAGTTCTGTTCCAAAGATCCTGAGATCCCATGCTGAGCTTTTTGCATTTAATTCAGTGGATGTTAACAGCCTTAAAATTGGGAACTAGCACGCTCCAAAGTCTAAAAGACAGTAAAAACTAAAAATTCATTATCTTGATGCAGGAATACTCCTTCCAGTCTTAAATTGAAAATCAGAATACAACTAGAGAAGTATATCCCTAAGCAGCACATTAATGTTGTGTCATAAATGTACTGTTGAAAATTATTTTTATTAGAAACATACTTTATGTATACTCAGCCATCAAAAAGAATGAAATCTTGCCATTTGCGACAGCGTGGATGGAGCTAGAGAATATTATGCTAAGCAAAATAAGTCAGTCAGAGAAAGACAAATACCATATGATTTCACTTATATGTGGAATTTAAGAAACAAATGAGCAAAAGGGGGAAAAAAAGAGAGAAGCAGACCAAGAAACAGACTCTTAACTATAGAGAACAAAGTGATGGTTACCAGTGGGGACGTGAGGGGCGGGGGGGAGGGGTGAGTGAAATTGGTGATGGGGGATTAAAGAATGAACTTGCGATGAGCATATGGTGTTGTATGATAGTTGAATCATTACATTGTATACCTGAAACTAATATTACACTGTATTTTAACTAAATGGAATTTAAATAAAAGCTTAAAAAAACATACTCTAATGCATTTTCCTGGCCGTTCTAACCATAGGTGGAAGGGTATGTTTACGAACAACATAACAACATTTGTTGCAGTTTAGGAATATTTGTAATTTCTGAATTTTATTACTAGTTCAGTGAACACAGCTTTTATGTCAGAAAAAAAAATAAAAAATACAGCTGTCTGTGCTGACAGCTCAGAGCCTGGAGCCTGCTTTGGATTCTGTGTCTCCCTCTCTGTCTTCCCCTCCCCCACTCATGCTTTGTCGCTCTCTCTCTCTCTCTCTCTCTCAAAAAATAAAACAAAAATTTTAAAAGAGATAAAAAAAGAAAAGTAGTTGGTAATGTAATTCTTAAATTATTGGATGTCAAAATATATGACTGACAAATAATATATTCACTAATATCAAAGGATCTATTTTTGAAAATGCTGGTTTTAAATAATATCTTTATTAACTCTGCCTCCCCAATCACAATGTTAAATTAAAGATACGGATGGGACTGAGAATATCATGAGCAGACAAAACCATGCTAGTCACCGAAGCAAAACTAAATCTAGCTTACTTCATGAACTTAAGTGAAACTTAACTCGGATTATTTCTTTCGCATGCTTCTGACAATCATAAAAGAAACTTCAGTCATCTTCCTGAAAATCGTATGAGATGATCACTTTTAGCCAATCGCCTGCCCTCTGGAAACCCCCAATGTGACAACCAGTTATTGTAAAGGGTGACAACTCCCTCATGTTTATTGTATGAGGTATCCTGTAACTTCATGCCCCGGAGTCCCGTATGAGTCTTTGAATGTGAAAGCTCCCAGCTTGTGAACTGCTCTTTATATGCACAATAAACTAATAGTATTTGTTGATTTGGTGGTTTTGATTTTGCTATTTCTGGATTTTTGACAATAGTAAACTTTCAGTTAGAACACAAAGAACCAAGTACAGTCTAAAAGCAGACTACTGACTTTGTGTTTTCCAAATTAAAATTATTTGGATCAAATAGCTGATGTCAGTTAAATAAAATATAATTATGCTTATACTGTTAAATACACAGGAAACAATCAGATAGGCATTTTATTAACATTTTCAGATGTTAGCAAAAGACTGAAAGATGAACTAATATAGTTAAACTTACATATGTATACTATATACATATATAAATATGGAAAGAGACATGTATATAGAGGGAGAATTTTGAATTTTTATGTAAGGACTAAATACATTTTTGAGTCTTCAAAAATGCATCAATACAAAAATTTGCATAGCATAATGTAATATGTAATGAATACCTCTATAAACCATTGAATAATATGAAAACTGCTAGAGTATAATTAATATTTTATATCAAGATATAATCACATGATTTCACAGTAAATTACCTGTGAATGTTATATCTTCTGGCCTAGAATTAAAATATCTCACAATTTCCAAGTTCTTAAGAACTTGATGTTCTCTTTCTCAGAAAAGACTGTTGACTTCTTCCCTACAGTAGGTCCTACAGTGATGCTGTATCACAGAACTCTGCCTTTCATAATGATAGTCACAATGTTCCATTTATGAGTTGACCACCTTTCTCCGCAGGCTTCCCGGGGTCAAGGGCTTTACTGTACCATGTTCCATTATATCTCTGGTAGCCAGAATTCACTAACTTTTAATAAATGCTTATTGAATTAAAATGTATTTTTTTCCAGAAGGCCAATAATTTAATAAAGTAAAAATTTTAATGAGTTGGATGTCTATATACTGCCAACATCTAAAACTTTATAATGATTCATTATTGAAACAAGTATTCCTTGTGTTTAAATACTAAGGAATTTAATATAAAATCAGGAGAACTTGAAAAAAAATTCACATTTAACTTAATATTTATTTAAAAACAAAATTGAAAATATAAAACAAACTTTATTTTCATTTGTTCTGCAATTTGTAGTGAATTCATACTATGTAAAAGGTGCTATGTTAGCTCTTACGGGAGATACAAAGATAAATGAGATATGGTTCTTCCTTGGAGGAATGGATATAGGACAGATATGAAATAGAGATACTATAATTCAAGGCAGAAAATGACAATTGGCATTAGAGATTTGCTGCAGCAGTGTTTCTTAAACTTCTCTTTACTTCCCCCCGCAGTTATAAATTCATTTTACACCGTGTGTGTGTGTGTGTGTGTGTGTGTATCTGAAACAAATGTGTCAAAGAACAGTATTTTATTTTCGTCCATTAAATACCCTCTAATATTTTCTACTGTATCATATTTCTTCTTGTTTAATATTGGGTGTTCGTTCATTCAACTTTTTATAACACATTAATAATCACTACAGAGTTCAAAAATACCGAACTACTTGGAGAACCAGCTTCATCAATGAAATGATATTTATGATAAATGATGAATTAAAAAACTACATACTGTTTATACATGTAACTTTCAGGAAAAGCAACCATTCTAGACAGAAATATCCTCACCAAAAAAAAAGTATTAAGAAAACACGTAAAGCATTAATTAAGTAAAAGCCAACAGTTTAGTTTGGCTCTTGTGGTAGGCAGAATTCTAAGATGGTCCCCCATGACTCCTATCCCCTGATCTATATGTTGTGTGCAATATGCTCCTCTTGAGTGTGGCAGACCTGTGAACATGAGGGTATATAATTCCCACAATTGTATTATTTTCTTTGCTCCCCCCCCAAAAAAAAATTGCAGATGTAATTAAACCCTCTAAGTCAATTGAGTTAATCAAAAAGAGATTATCCTGGGTGGGTATGACCTAGTCAGATGATCTCTTCAAACTCAGAGGTGTGCTCTCCTGCTGGCTGTGAAGATCATCCTTTATGAACTCTACAGTCTCAAGGTAGTTAATTCTTCAAACACCACATGAACTTGGAAGAGGACCCTGAACCAGCACAGACGGCATCTCAAGATTGCCAGACTCTGAACAGAGAACCCAGCATAACTACCAGATTTCCAACCTATTGAAGGGTGAGATAATAGAGTGTTATCTTAACCAGTAATACAAAACATCTAGTATAGAAACACAGAATTGGTTTCTTAACCAAAAATAGAAAATGTCTAGAGTGTGGGTACACAAAGAAAAGTAGTGAAAGAGATTCTTGGAAAAGCTACTGAAATTCCTATCATAAGGTGCCATGAGAGCTAGCTAAAAGTCTTCTTCTTTGGGAAATCTAAAGCTTTAAAATATTTGGGGAAGAGAAACTGCTTGGAACAGAAAGTAAACACTGAAAGAGATATCCCCACAAGTATGCTATTTGCCACATTATTCTTTAAAATGGATTTTGTTCCAATAGTCAAGTGGTTCATTTATGAAATAGGTATAAGTATAAGTATAGGTACTAGTTTAGAGATAGGAGCAGGTAATGGTATAGGTGTGGGTGCTGCTGGTAAAAATATAGTAACAGACAAACAAATACATCATGCGATTGCTGTATAGCCTTGGGAACCCAAGCTGAATATGCTGGGGCTGATTGTAATTAAACAGAACAAGAGATCTCTTTCTCTCCAAAAAGTACTGAATAACATCTGTCACCATAGAAATAGAAGTAAATTATACTTTTGCTAGACTAAAAATGACACCCCCTTCAACAGCAGCATCCGTAGCATCAGAGAACAGAGGATTTATTCCACATCCTGTTATACTATCTGCACGTAGAACTGTTGTTTCTCCAAAATAGAAACAAAGTCATTTGTGTACTAAAGGAGAATCTTTATATCAATTTTAATTTTAAAAGAAACCTAACTTAACTTTTTATACTGAGACAATAAAGGAGAACATAGAGGTTACAGTATATTTGGACACATATGTTAACAGCACAACTTCTAATGATTTCTAAATTAGTACCAATCTTTTCCTAATCTAGATTTTGATTATTCAAAAATTAAATATTGACCAGATATATATAATTTCTGCCATTTTGAAAGTAAAAAAAATGGGTCACTGAAGTTTCTTTCACTAATATTTTGCTTCTTTCCTTACTAAATAAAAGAGCATGGCATTACAATGATTCATTTTTTAATATCACATAATATATCTTCCATCATTAGAATATATTTTAATTATTACTGAATAACTTATTTGGACAGTCATGACATATAGAAGCCCTCTCACACTTAGAGAAAGCCAAGTGAAGCCTCAAAGAGCCAGAACAATAACCTCCACCCGTGAACAGTCTGGTCTGTTTAGGACTGAATGCCATTTACATCTAATCACTTTCTGTGTCCTATGATGCGAAATGCTTGGGAAGCCCTGCCTTCAGGATTACTTTGCCTTTTGAAATACAGTTACGGTTTCCACATCCCTCAGTGAGCGGCTTTAGAGCAGGTGACATTTTCAGAGCTCTGTCAATCAGGAAAGTAGCGCACCAAATATATGACTCACACGTTTGACTGTATGTACTGAGCCAAAGTGTTTCCTACCATACACAGATAATGATTTTAAGAACGAGTGCCTGTTTGGGTGTACTAGCATTTCACATGTCATTCTTGTAACATTTGCAGATTTGTTGACGATGATCTCTGCTAGTATTAAATGCTACTATCTTAAAATAGATTCCTTACCTCTGGACTGAGTAAAAGGGAAAGAATTCATAAGTTTTCACTTCACAACATGAAATGGTATGAAGCCATTATTAACTGCAATATCTATTAAATATTTGGTTAAAGGCAATCAAATTGTGTCCTTCACCAGCACAGTGAACTACTTACTGTGTGACATTAAGTAGTTAAAATGCAAATATATACATTCTCCTCCCCCCCCAGACACCTACCTTTGTAGATTTTCTTATAATTAAGAATAGCATCATATAAGAAATAAGGAAATGTGTTTTAGATCTTTTAATCTTCTCTGAAGTCTGAAAGAGACTGTATTTTTATATCAACCTCTCCTCAATACAGCAATACTACCTTATATAGCCAGTGAAAGAAAGCCAAAGTATCAACCAAACGACAGTTCCTACCTGTTTTATGGGGTAAACACTTTGATGTCTTCAAGATAGATTTTATTAGTAACTTTAGTATTGCTTTCAAATAATGTTATAATTTTGTTAATTTCTAACAACCAAATCAAATCTCCCTTACTGTTTGAAGTATCATAGGACCACTTCTCCCTTGTTAACTACTAGACAACTTCTGAAACGAGCCAAGAAGGGGGATGCAAAGCACATTGGATGGTGATCTTGCAGCTCTTTCCTTTTTGTAACACAGTGCTTAGGAAATGGCTCAATATATTTTAAAATCTGAATATGTGGTCTTAACAGCCGCACCAATTCCCGTTGCCTACAATTATGCTTAAAGCATGGTCAATTGTTTTTAAATTTTTTTTAACGTTTATTTATTTTTGAGACAGAGAGAGACAGAGCATGAACAGGGTACGGGCAGAGAGAGAGGGAGCACAGAATCTGAAACAGGCTCCAGGCTCTGAGCGGTCAGCACAGAGCCCCACGCGAGGCTTCAACTCATGGACCGTGAGATCATGACCTGAGCGGAAGTCAGACGCTTAACCCACCGAGCCACCCAGGCGCCCCAAGCATGGTCAATTTTAAACGAATGAAAGAAATAATGCAATATACGATCAAAATTGTAGGAGGCTTCAATAAAAATGTAAAGAAGAAAGCTGGAAGTAATTCGTGTAATTTTTACAAAGTGAATAGAATTATAAAACTGGTGGTACTCTCATTTGATACGTTGAAAATGTCAACTACATAATGTCTCTATTGTTGTTACCAACATATTTTATGTACTTTGACAACAACAACCTCAGTCAGCCCCAAAAGTATCTAATTTAAGTTTTATCTTTAGGATCAAAAACTTACTTAAAACCCTCTATGGGGCACCTGGTGGCTCAGTTAGATGAGCTACTGGCTCTTGATTTCGGTTCAGGTCGTGATCTCATGGTTTGTGAGATTGAGCCCTGTGTTGGGCTCTGTGCTGATGAGTGGAGTCTGCTTGGGATTCTCTCCCTCTTTCTCTACCCCATCAACCACTCGCACATGCATACATTCTCTCTCTCAAAAACAAATAAACTTAAAAAAAAAAAAAAAAAGACCCTCTAATCCATGCCAAAGCAATGAACAACTACTCTGAGTGGGAAATTGTATAGGAGGCTTGTCTGATTCTAGATAGAAATTCTGTAGCTATCTTTGGTTGTTCCTCACTACATTTTATTATTCAATCTCTTGTTAGGTCTTGTTGATTGTTTCTTTAATTTATTTTTGAATTCTATATTTTCATATTATTTCAACAGTTAACCCCAAGTCAAACTGTTGCCTCCTAAATGTCGAGATGACTACCAAAGACCTTTAGCAACATTGGCTAGTGGGTCTCCTTGTTAAGTTTCATGACTAATCTCCTAAAATACTGCTTGTATCAACAAGTAAGGATCAATGTACCAACAACATCTCCCATGATTGGAAATCTTAAAACCGCTTTCTAGCTTTTTGGAATCGCTATGCTACACAAACCTTACTTATTATTTCCCACTTACTATTTATACTAGTAGTCCCCCAAATTAATTCCAATATTGTCATACTGGATTCCTTATAGCTGTGATTCTCAAAAACAACATATAATACACATGAGAATATACTGAATAATCAGAAACAAATTTTTACAAAACAATTAAATAATCAAGGTTTGACTGGTAACACAAAGGCTCAAATTATCAAATCAAACTCAAAAGAATAGAAAGATTTCTCAGTAACAAGCTTTGTGAATAATTCAAATGGCAATGGTGATAAGATACTGGCAAAGCTTAAAGAAGTCTGAAAGTATCCACATAGCTCCCCAGATCCTTTCTCACCATACTAGAACTGACTTTGGTCTACATATAACATATGCAATTCAAAATGATGCACATGGGACATCACTTGCACAAAAGGAACCCTTTCAGTTATGAAACAACTCTATTTAATATTCTAAAAATTATATATAGAAGATATGACATTCCTATCAGGTCATGACCCATCAATCTATAAATCTAGATTTACTTTCATGAGGAGGCTACAAAATCCAGGAATTCCTGTTAAATGTAATTCATAGATTAAAAACTCTTCATTTCCTTTTTAATATCAAAAATTTTCAGAGATTTGTTATGGCCATTTCTTTCCTTTACTTCCAGGGATCATTTAGCCTCTGGAAAGTAAAGAGGGCTATAGGCAATCAACAACCCTTTAGTTCTAGTGCAAATACTTTATTCTTATATTTCAATAAGGTCTTTTTTTCATGACCATAAACCTTCATTAATTATAAAATAATTTATTCTGAGACTAATTAAAATCATGTATTCAGGTAGAGAAAAATGAGTAAGACATGATCCCTTATGAGCATCTAAAGAAATTATCACACTCTTAGGAAAAGACTAATTGTTCCATGACCATGATAACAAGTAGTTACCAGAACTGCTTAATCAATAAATGACATTTTTATTCTGTTTTTTCCTTTAGATTTGCTGTCATTTGAGCAACAGTTTGAGCTCTGTTACTACTAAGCACTTGTTTCTGAATTTATTCTATCATCCTAGGGCATGTACCAAGTAAGTCTTTGCATAATGTCACTGCATTAGTTCCCTGCCACTGCTGTAACAAATTACCAGAAATATAGAAAACAACAGGAATGTATTATCTCACAGTTTTGGAGTCCAGAAGTCCAAAATTAAGATGTCAGCAAGAACAAATGGACAACAGGCTTTGTCTTGAGTGCCCTACAAAATCTTCGTAAGCGTGTATGTGTCAGTTTGTTAAAAAAGCGATCATTTTCTTTAGTCTCTATTTTGGGATCAATAATTGATGGGCCGTTGATGATGTGACCCTTCTTAGCTCTTACCTTGTTGAATAGGCTGAAGATCATTCATAGGCATACACCTTTACCAAGTATAATGGTCTCTTTATTATTTATCATGGAGTTATCAATATCCAAATGTCACATTCTCTTTTTGGGAGAAATTCTGGTTCATGTTATAACCTCACATTATAGTCAAAACGTTTTACTTATTTTGGTAAAAAATAACATTTTGTCTTAACAGTGGCCATTATAGTGGCCATATATATTTTGGACATGTGAAAAATCAACTAACTAGTACATTAAAGAGGGAGTTCTAGGAAAATTAGGAGATAAATAGCAAAATAGTCAGTTTTTTTTAAACCAAATCATAAGAGAAAACTAACTCCAAAATAGTCACTCTCAAATGTTGTATTTTTAATCTTCTGAAACCTGCCCTCCTTGCATTTCTTGCTATCTCCGCTTTATCAACACAACCCATCTATATTCCTTGTTTTGTTTATGCTGCTGCTTCATCTGACCTCCAAATGGACTTACCCTTTCTTTAGGATCTCTCCAAGAAAACAGCAATCATTTTAAATTATTATGCCATAAGACAAATATTTAGATGCTGAACTTAAACCCTGTTCTAGACCTAAGTGAAGTGCTCAAATTAAGGAGTTCTTCAAACTTCAGAATAATGGATAGAAAATTGTGGAAAAGTTTAAGATTTTATTGCATGCATAGTGTCCTGGACTATGAGATCTTAACCAATTAAATCACTTAATTAATAGCCCTTCAAATGAGAAGGAGGGAGGATGAGGGAGACAAATAGAAAGAAAAAGAGAGATAGAGAAATTAAAAGAAATGTTTAAAATTATCAAGGTAGGATAAAAGATTATAAACAACAGCTGGTTATAATTTTTAAAACTGAATTGAGAAGGAAGCAAAAGGAAACATACTATCTAAGTCCATCTCAAAAGCTTTTCACTGAAGGGCATATTCCACAAAGATTGTAAATGGTAAAGAAGATTAAGATGAGAAATTGACTATAGGAAACTTTCAAATAGCATTCTGGTATATTCTAGCATAGATTTGATAGCTGAAGTAAAGGCAGCTCTGGGCTCTGTTTTCAGAAATAGGGAAGGAAAAAAGTAAAATCTAAACATAAAATTGTCAATTAAAAAAAAACACTGACATGTAGCTGAACATTTTAAAAGAAACTTAGAAAATAAACACGCTAGAAATCAAAACAAACTTATGGCACACTAGATAAAACAACTGGTTTTTGAAATAAAAACAAGAACAAAAGCGTTCTGTTTTTCAAGAGTTGAGAGCCTGTGGATAAGGGTGTCTGTAGATACTGCAAACAAAGGTCCATTGGAAGAAGCAAAGTCCCATGTTGCATAAGAAACAAAAAGGCGACTGTACAGAATGTGCCCAATTATGCTCTGAGGGCAACATGAGTGCTGAAAATTTCCCTATTTTTCTCTAAATTTTCAAGAGAACTTTATTTATATTTATAAACATATGTAGACAAAAATTCAACTTTTTTATTGACAGAGTACCACTCCCAGAGAACATCAGATCTCCTGAATAAATTTACAAGTATTTTAATAGAAAAGAGGGAGGTAAAGTAACCAGTATTAAAAACAAGAAAGACAAAAAAGGGGGATATTCTTAAAAATAAAATTGTGCCAAAATGTGAAAGAACATAGTAAGTGATAAACTTGAAGGTGAATAGTAAGTTGTAGACAACTTGACAGGGAAATGCACTGCTTACCTTAGTTTGCTAGAACCACTCTAGTAGATAAGAACGTCCAACATTCCTAAATCCTTCCCCAAATCCAACCTATAACTTATTTGGTGACCATTACCAAAAGATACTTCTTCATCTTGTGATATAACCCCTAAAATACAATAGGTAGAGTCTACTTTTCAACGAACAGTGAAAGACAAAAAACATAACGAAATTAAGCTGATCATACATGAGTGTAAAATCAGTCCTTTACCAAAAAAAATTAAAACAAAACAAAACAAAAGACTTTATGTTGAAAGGGAATTAAAAACAATGATTAAAATCTTGATGATGATAATGATGACAATGATATTTTTATATAGTCCTTGATAGTGTCTCCTGCAGCTTGGGCTATAGAAACATGAAGAAGTAAGGAGTGAGATTAAAATTTTCTAACTCCCTGAAAAAACTGACCATTCTTTAGCCATGACAATAATTAACCACTAGAACTAGACGTGTGTTTAATCAATAAATTACAGTTCCATAGCTATAAAACTACCAAAATCCAGTGTGAATCTACATTTAACCACTGATAAATTTTTCATAGTGAACAGGCCTCTGGAAGTCAATCAATTAATAACAGCACCTAATTTTATTTATTTTTTTAATTGGTCAATCAGGAATGGATTCTAATGAATGGGTTCCTTCTGCCAACCTATCAGTAACTGTCTCCTGTTGCCCCCTTGGTAAGGGTGCTTCTACAGCTGACATTACTCACTCATGCCTCTGAAAATCTGCCCATCTCTGAACTAAATGGCCTCAAAAGCCAGTTGGGTTTCTTTTCTAAATCATATGGAGTTAACTTTTTCTTCTCTTTATATTTCCGCAAAAGGATGACAAGCATATTTACCATCAAAGGCACTTGTGAATCTAAGTGGTAACCCTAAAAGAGAACCTGGAGTTGGAAAAGATAATAAAAAAGAAGTTAAGAGGTTGTTATAATATACTATGAAAGTTTATTGAACTCTGAAGTCCAGTAGTAGGAATGCAGATAGAGAGGGTGAGGTGCGCGTTAGAGAAAAGACAATAAATTGAGTTCATGGATAACTTGGAAAGTTTCTTTGATTGAGATTTTATCAACACAGAGCTAGGCAGATACAAAGCACATAATTAACGCTGTTTTGTATCCTCTGTCAAGATTAGTTGCTGAGACCAGAGACAATTTGGGGGTATTAATGATCACTTACTCTGTAAAAATATTCACTAGTCATTCATTTTAACTGCTTTTGAAAAATATTTCTGGCAGGAGTGGTACTGAAACCAAATTGTGAACTTAGTTTAAATGGGGCTCAAACCTTGGTATCAAAGGAG
This sequence comes from Acinonyx jubatus, assembly GCF_027475565.1. Lineage (NCBI taxonomy): Eukaryota > Metazoa > Chordata > Mammalia > Carnivora > Felidae > Acinonyx > Acinonyx jubatus. Next base: position 117,160,242 of record NC_069384.1, read on the forward strand.
AATTCATAAGGGTGAAAAAATTTAAGTATTTTAAAAACAATACCTCTACTGGCTCTATAGTCTCAGAGTAAAAATATGAAATAGTTCCCCTTTAATGGTGTGCTATGTATGTTCTCTGAGGCTAAAGGGAAGTCTGTATATTAATTTCTAATGACTGTGGAATTGCACTGCTGTTTGTTTGTTTCTTCCACCTTCTATTTTTACTATGTTGTAAGATTACTCTCTGATTACCAGGACGCATTAGCACTAACACAGCATCTGGTCATCAGTGAAAACTTGCACTCCCGTTTCCTTGTTGAAGGTACAAGTACATCAAATAACTCACCCTGAATAGCCAGCGCACCATAAGTCTTGTCAACTTTAGAATTCATTATACCTTTTAAAATTTTAATCCCCATCTAGATGACAAAAGCTCAACTCCTAGTGAGGGACCCCCAAAATTTTAAATGCCCGATGTTCTACATATGAAACCAAAATATGACACTGTAATATTGAATTTTTATGATAGCTTTACAGAAAATAGTGATATTAAGTAATTGAGAATGATACCACCTGGGAAAAGCTTATTAAAAAAGAAGCATTGTGTGTATAATACCTGTTTGGAGGTTTCCTTCATTTAAAAAAAAATACTTTGTATCTTCAGTGATGGCATAGCTATCACATAATCATAAAATAAACCTGTCTGTGAAAGTCTTTGTGCTAAGTTCAATATGATCACAAACATGAATCAGTTGTGAGTCTCAATTTAAGGAACTCAGAGTCTAGTCGGATACACAGTGACATGCAAAATTTACCTGAGTATAAAAGGATGAGTGCTGTAATAGAGCCATAAAAAATGGTGTCGACTGAGGAAGGGAATTATTTATTTCTTCTGGTTTATGCATTTTTACTTTGGTTTGCGACTGCCATGTCTGAATCAGCATTTCTCAAAGCTGATTGCACAATATAATCATTTGGGGAAAATTTTAAAAATGTATAGGCACCACAAGTAGAATCATGAGGACAATTACTTCAATAAATGATGTTGGGAAAATTGGACAACCACATGCAAAGGAATGAAACTGGACCACCGTCTTATACCATATACAAAAATTAACTCAAAATGGATTAAAAATTTGAATGGAAGACCTAAAGCCATTCCCCAGAAGGAAAGGTAGGCAATAAGCTCCTTGACATTGATCTTGCTGATGATTTTTTTGGATATGATACCAAAAGCAAAAAGAAACAATTGCGACCACATCAAACTGAAAAGAGTCTGCCCAAGGAAACCATCAACAAAAGGAAAAAGCAACCTACCAAATGACAGAAAATTTTTGCTAATTGTATGTCTGATAAGGTTAATATCCAAAATATGTAAAGGGCTCATACACCCCATTAGCAAACAAACAAACAAACAAACAAACAAAAAAGAACAAATAACAAAATAACTAACTAAATAAATAACCTGGTTTAAAAAATGGGCAGAGGAATTGAAGAGATATTTTTCCAGGGAAGACATACAGGTGGCCAACAGTTCATGAAAAGGATTCCAAGACTAATCATCAGGGAAATGCAAATCAAAACTGCAAGGAGTTCCTACCTCACACTTGTTAGAATGGTTATTATGGAAAAAAAGAAGAGGTAAAATAACTAAGATGTGGAGAAAAGGGAACCCTTGTGCACCCTGGTGAGAATGGAAACTGGTACAGCTATGGAAAAGGGTACAGTTTCCTCCAAGTATTACCAATGACACTACCATGCAGTCCCACGACTCCACTTCTGGGTATTACTTGAGGGAAAAGAAAACACTAACTTGAAAAGATAGCTGCAGTTCCATGCTTAATGTAGCATTATTTTTAATAGTCAAGACATGGAAACAACCTAAGTGTTCATCCATGGATGAATAAATAAAAGAAATTGTGATATACACACAATCACACACACACACACACACACACACACACACTGAAATATTATTCATCCATAAAAACGAAGAAAATCTTGTCATTTGTGACAATAATGGATTGACTGCAGGGTATTATACAAACTGAAATAAATCAGAGAAAAGCAAATATCATATGATTTCACTTAATGTGTGAAATCTACAAAATAAAACAAAAGATAGAAACCTCATAGAAACAGAAAACAGGCTGGAGGTTGCTAGAGGAAGTTTGAGGGGTTGGGCAATGGGTGAAATGGGTGAAGGTGGTCAAAAGGTACAAACATCCAATTGTAAGATAAATAAGTCCCAGAAATGTACACCATGGTGACTACAGTTAATAAAACTCTATGTATATTTGAAAGTTGCTAAGAGAATAGCTCTCATTACAAGAAAAAAATCTGTAACTATGTGTGATGATGAACATTAACTGGATTTATTTTGGTGATCATTTATCAGTATATACAATATTGAATCATTATGTTGTACATCCAAACCTCATATAATGTTATATGTCAATTGTAACTCAGTTAAAAAAAATAAATGCACATATACACAAAAAGAAAATTCATCTACTACTGGAATGGCCCGAAATTCTACGTCAAGTTGTTAATCAACAAGACTTTAACAAGTTGGCTGTAATCCTGGCAGTTCCCATGCCCATCTAATGGCATGCACTAACTAGTTCTAGGGGCTAATCCCTAATGGACTGGCATGGAGGACAATAAGAAGGGACTCACCAGGTTGTTCAGCATCCTCGAGAGGGCCTCCAGCTGGTACTCCCCCAGTTGGCTCTTCTGCATTAGCACAAAGGTGCTCCTTGCCCACTTCACAGAGCTTACCTTGTGGAGATGGTGCTTCTGCTCTTCAGGAGTATGAGGTTCTCCAACCCTTCCAGTACTGCACATGCCAGAATCCTGCAGCAAAGAGCAGGTAGCCCTGAGCCCAGGTGTGTGCACACACAAATGTACTCATACACTCACCTATGATCATATATATAATAGTAGAGCAGGGACCAGGGAGGGTCAGAAACAGAAATGACTGAAAAACTGAATTGTATCTGGCTTTTTCCTCCCAGGGGAAAAGTAACCACAAACTCGTTGGGCAGGCACCCATTTCCAGGGAAAGACGTATGAGCAGTATCTTTCTTAATGTCAGCTCTTAGAGACTACAGAGGAGATTAAAATTGTTAAACCTTATGAAGATAAGAATACAAAGGACTGAAAATGTACCTCAGATTAATGAAGGAGAAAAGGGATATGCCTCACCACCAGAATTATGAGTCAGTGGTAGAAGTGAACCTAGGTATTTTGAAAAGATTTTCAAGTTATTCTACTATGAAGCCAAGATTATAACCACTGGGACACATATTTATCAAGAACCACACTAAGTGAATATATATTAAAGAATAGACTAGGAATCCCATCATACAGATTCTTTTCAATGCAATAATAAAGATAAGGAATAATGAAAACAAATATTGCAAAATATATGCAAATTAACGAATCCTGTTTCTTATGTTTCCGCATGTCTTAAGATAACATTACGTCTCTCTCAAAGCCCCCTGTCATCGCAAAGGAAAAGGCAAATTCTTCCCAATGTCTCAACATTAGTTAAGGTATTGTAATGCTAGATATTATAGCAAACAGAGCCAGAAATATATAATGTCTCAAATGTGATAGACGTTTATTTTTTCCTTCTCATATGTTTATGATATGACATGTTTATAAATGGAAGGTGGTCTCTTCTCCGTGGTAGCTTAAAAACACAAACTCGATCTTGTGCCTCTGCCTTTTTGAGCACGCGGCTTCCACAGTCACTGTGTTGTCTCAAGTAAGAGCAAATGGGGAAACAGAATGATGCTCAAACCGAGAGATATATTTTCTTTTATTGTTTCATTTCATTTCAATTCCAGTACAGTTAACGTACGGTGTTATACTAGCTTCAGGTGTGCAATATAGTGATTCAACACTTCCATACGTTACCCAGTGTTCATCACAAGTGCACTCCTTAATCCCTATCACTTACTTTACCCATCTCCCCCACCCACCCCCTTTGGGCAACCCTCAGTTTATTCTCAGTAGTTAAGAGTCTGTTTCTTGACTCATTTCTCTCTTTTCTTTCCCTGCTCATTTGTTTTGTTTCTTAAATACCACACATGAGTGAAATCATATGGTATTTGTCTTTCTCTGACTTAGTTCACTTGGCATAATTCTAACTCCCTCTATGTTGTTGCAAATGGCAAGATTGCATTCTTTTTTATGACTAATATTCCTGTGTGTGTGAGTGTGTGTGTATGTGTCTTCTTTATCCATTCACTTATAGATGGACATTTTGGCTGCTGCTTCCATAATCTAGCTATTATAATTAATGCTGCTATAAACATAGTGGGTACATGTAGACCTTTGAATTAGTGGTGGGTGGGTTTTTTGTTTGTTTGTTTGCTTATTTGGTGTGTTTTTGGGTAATACATAGTAATGCAACTACTGGATTATAGGGTAGCTCTATTTTCAACCTTTTTAGGAAACTCCTTACTGTTTTCTACACTGGCTGCACCAGTTTGCATTCCTAACAACAGTGCAAGAAAGTTCCTTTTCCTCTACATCTTCACCAACATTTGTTTCTGGTGGATTTTGTTTTGTTTTGTTTTTTATTTTTGTGTGTCTTTCTGAAAGATATGGATAGTATCTGATTGCAGTTTTGATTTGTATTTCTCTGATGATAAGTGATGAGGAGCATCTTTTCATGTGTCTGTTGATTATCTTGATATCTGCATGGGAGAAATGTCTGTTCATGTCTTCTGCCCATTTTTGATTGAATTATTTTGTGTTGAAGCATGGATTTGTATCAGTTCTTTATATATTTTGGATACTAACCCTTTATCGGACATGTCATTTTCAAATATATTCTCCCGTTCCGTACATTACCTTTCAGTTTTGTTGATTGTTTCCTTCACTGTGCAGGAGCTTTTTCTAGCCTGAGAGATTTTTATAAGCTAGGGCTACAAATGGAACATATCATGTCACCTCACTTCACATTCTACTGAGTGTAAGTCAGTCACATGGCTACAACTGATGGCAAAGAAAACTGGGAATGTACTCTTTGTGCCCAGTCACGGGAGAAGTTTACTTTGGTGAATAGTTTGTGACAAAGGTCCCAAGGCCTCATATGTTCTGGTTCAACCCCAACTCTCTGACCTGCTTTCCTACGACTCTCCCCTTTAGACAGTCAACCTCTCTGCATTGGCCTCCTTACTTTCCTCAAGTAATCTGAATATGTTTGATGCCATTGTGTTTAATGCTCCCTTTGCCCAGAGTGCCCATCTCCAGGACCACCACATGATACCCACCCTCAAGTTTCTGCACTTGACTCAGACGTCACCCAATTAGCAAGACTTTCTCTGGTTGTTTAATATAAAATAGACATTACAACCACTAATACTTTCTATTACTCCTTTATTCATTTTTTTCTCCACAGAACTAATATCTATTTGCTTATTCTTTTATCCATCTTTTCTACTGCCTTATCCATAGGCCTTAAGTATATAGTAGCCATTCACTAAATTATTAACATTGTGAATAAAAGAATGGATTAACACATATATCTATTACCTGATCCTGCCAATGTCAACATTATTTTGGCTATTTCTGCATTTTAATTACTGCAAGAAGATGGATATATCTCCAAATGGCCACTGCCTCCTCCATATACCCAGTGACCAAACTGGCAGCTTCTCCTTCAGTAGAAGACTAGCTGAATTTTTATTTTGAATAAAATGGCCTAGGGTTGAGAGTAACGGGTCAATGGAGTTGAGGTTAAACAGATTAAATGTGTAACTATGAAACAGTTCTTTATTTTAAAGTAGAAATTGCCCCAAATTTCTTTGTAAACCATTTGGGTTGGTTTCAAAAGCCTATTTACCAAAGCAGACAATCCCAGGTATCAATCAAAAGAGTACATGCGCAGTCCGCAAATGAGTGTCTGGGGGAAAGAGTATGTGTATTGCAGTAGAGAAGTAGATTTGCAATCTTATGATGGTTTATCCAGTTTCAATTGAATACAAGATTTTAAGCAATGAACATTTACTGTAGTGCACATCCAAATTTTGCATATCATGCACTAAAATAATTAGACCCTAATATATTGAGGGGAACACATGTTTTTCAGCTTCGATTTACTATTCCTCAGAGCAATGAGAGATTGGGGAATGGAATACCAGCCCATTATGGTTTCTAACATTTAATATAATTCCTGGAAGAATTAACTTCTAAATTATTGCTTCTAAGAACCACAATACACTGTATTTTTATATTGTCTTTTAACTGAATATGTTCATGTGATTATTATATTATTATTTCTCAGACTCTCAAATTTTTACCTTGTATGTTTTTATGGAAATATGTAGTAATAACTGAATAACCTTCCCTCTTTGTCTACATTGACAGAATCCACAAGGAAGACATACAGCTACCAACCTTCATGAGCGTGACTCAAAACTAGCTGTCTGAAGAGACCAAATTTTATTCCATACATTTTACAATTTTAAATATATTTTTTCTTTAATCACTTATCTGTTATCTTATTATTCCTCATGAAAAGAATACTTCTTAAGCATTTCCTTATGCACATGATTTGTTTGGGAAGCTATAAATAAAATCTTGAAGGCATGGTCTTTGTCAACTCCTTTTAGTTTAGTCATAAAATCTTTCAAAGACCACTCTTTGCAAAGTAACGGGGAGCCATTGAGCAATTTTGGGAAGAAGTGTGACATGCATAGACTTGTACTTTTGAACGCTCCTTCTTTCAGAGTAACAGTGCCTTTAGGGAAGGGAGCTGGGAGACAATAAGACCAGTATGGGCCTTGGAATAACCTAGATTTTTTAAAGTGGACAGTTCCTGGACAATTCTCATTGTGATGGGAATTGAGAAGTAAGTGGAATCAGATGCTATATGTTTGCAAAGGAGAAATACTGGGTGATTAACTGAATAAGACTTGTCATGGTATGTGTCTGGCTCATGCTCAGCTTTCATGTGGCTGACTCAAACAGACTCCCACTCTCATTACTTTCAAAACATTTCCATGGTTTTGATCTCAGGCACAGTTTGCCCAAAGGCCTAGAAAGGGAAGAGGTATTTTTTTTTTCTTATCTGGTTTAAGAGTTACTTCATTTCCTGCCACACAGTTGCCTCCTTTCCAGGATTTGACAGTGGGAACATCTACTATCTTCAAGGGAAACTCTACCCACTCACATAAAGAGCTATTGAGTCCTATGGCCTTTGGGTTAAAGATAATCAGATTAATTGACCATATGCTTCCAAGAGTCCGGATTATTAAGTCTCAAATGAGAACAGATGTGGCACAGCAGCAAACAGCTCCAGGTAGCACCGTGCCAAGTTCAGGGCAGTTGTTTTCCATTCTTTCTATTGGCAAGAGACGAAAAGATCCTCTAGCCGGCACACAATCTGTGCTGCCACATGATCTCCACTCTTAATCTCCTGTGACCAAGTGCTTACATAAGCACTCACATGTCTCAAGAGGGAACTTTTTCTTCTTTTCAGTTAAAGTCAATCTAAATATAGATGGGAAGAGAAGAAATTTGCTACATTCATAGTATATAATTGTGCGAAAGAAACACCAAATTCATATGCCTGCATAAATTTCACCACATGCACCATATCTCAGCCCGAAGTAACTGCATTTGGATTTTGTCTGGGTCAGGTCCGGAGTGAAAATTTCCACCAAATGGTTGCACTTTTGCCTTATAAATGCAAACATGAAAGAAACATTAAAGAACTTACATAATGCTAAGAGCACTGTGCCCCAAATACAATTTCAAGCCTGACCTCAAGGGGTAGAAACTGCTTGTTTCTTTCAAAATGTCCATTTTAAGTCCCAGGCTACACCAAGCATGCTGTTATATAAATTAACACATTCAGTTTGATTTTCAAAATTAAGAGAGCTTGTTAGAATCCATGCCACCTATCACAGATATCCTCACATACAAAGCAAACATTGTTTGTGGGCCTTGTATGTGTGCATCCTTTTTCCCTTTTAGGGGTCCTCTCAGTGATTGAATTTATTTTGTTAATTCTCAATATCCTAACAAAAAGTCCTGTTTAGTCCACTCTTATATTTCCACTCCTGATGCCACTGGTCTGAAGCATGGCTTTTTAATTTTTTTTTTGTTTATTTATTTACTATGAGAGAGACAGAGAGGGAGCACCAGTGAGGGAGGGACAGAGAGCGTGGTGAGAGACAATACCAGGCAGACTCCAGACTGACAGTGTAGAGCTTGACATGGAGCTCGATCACACGAACCATGAGATCAGGACCTGAGCAGAAATCAAGAGTCGGACTCTCAAATGACTGAGCCATCTGGGCACCCCAGCTCTTTATTTTTTTTTCTTTTTTAAAATTTTTTAATGTTTATTCATTTTTGAGAGAGAGAAACACAGAGAGAGAGAGAGAGAGAGCACAAACAGGGGTGGACACAGAGAGAGGGAGACACAGAAACCAAAGCAGGCGCCAGACTCGAAGCTGTCAGCACAGGGCCCGACGCAGGGCTTGAACCCACGAACCATGAGATCATGACCTGAGCCGAAGTCGGATGCTTAACCGTGAGCCATCCAGGCACCCCGGGCTTTTTAATTATTCAAAATGAAACCCATATTCTAGCCTCCTAAGTAACCCAATATCATTTTATCCAGTAGCCCTCCTTATCCCCTATACCGCTACTTGAGTTATTCATGTAAAAGCAGTTGAAATGTCACTTCCACGTACCCCATACCCATTTTACAAAGGAATGTTGAGGGTCTTCAAGGGTCTTTTCAGGTCTCAGTCAGGGTACCCTGTGATGAGTCAAGCTGCTTGGTGTCAGCTAACAAAGAGTGGTGGAGACCGTGGCAATTGAAGATCACAAACCAACACTGTCATGATGCAAATATTTTCAAGATGTTTTTAGGTCATGTTAAACAACTGTATAGACCAAGGAGAGTTACTTGGCCTTTCGTTTGTAATCTCTGGACCTAGGAAATTTAGGAAATCTGTCCTCATCTCTCTTCTTACTGTATCTTTTCACCAGGCCAGACTGTCTTCATAGGTCTGTCCTCTATACACCTTCATGTATTAACTCACAAATGTTCTAGAGCTAAGAATGGCCTCTCCACCTCTGTAACTAGAGCAATATTCATTTCCTTTTAAACTGAGTTAAAATAAAGCTCTGTTTCTGAAAGAGTCCATGATTTCAGAACAAGAATTCATTGTGTCTGATCAGGAATTCTTTATATATTATTCTTTACTTTTTGCCCTCAAGTAATTATTACTATTACTTTTAATTTACTCATGCATTCCTTTTTCTCTCTGTAGATGGAATACTCTGGCTCTCAGGAAATCTATTTGGCGATCTTGGGTCATTCTTATTCTTGGACATAGGATCTTCAATATAGCAGGCCCTCAGTAAATTTTTGGGAAAACAAATTTGTGGAAAAGAAACATTTCAGTGGTTAACTTCATGACTTTTGGACCCAAAATAATTTGGGCTTTATTTATAAGACTCCACTTATTAGGTGGATAAATCTGACCCGTTATCAAAATTGTCAGTCTCAGTTTGTTCAGCTCCAAAATAATGATAATAAAACAGACCTTGAATAGTTGATATAAGAAATAGTCATAATCTAGGCCATATATATAATCCACAGCATGTAGTATATGGTTAGTAAATAGTGGCTTTTATTAATATTATTAACCTTTGTTCACATAAAATGACCTTTCTTTTAGATTTTTCGGTGTTGTCTCTTCAAAATTCCTCTTGATAGGTTGCCTCACATTGAACTCTTACTCATTTGATTTAAATTAAGCTACTGCTGTATCCAAAATAAATTAAGAAATGAAGCATTATGAGACTGACGAACTGGATATAATTGGAGGCTAACATTGCCTGACAGAATGGACAAAATCTGATGGAAAGTCAACAATGAAATGGAAACAATTTCTAGTTGCTTGATAGCTAAAGATCCATATGACAAACCAGGGAGCTATTTTATAAACTTCCATTCATTTTATAATTTAAGATACTCTCAATAGCAACTAACAGGAAATCTAACTCTGGATTAAGTAATCTAGATTTAATCTGGTTTAAGTAATCAAGGGTACTTAGTCTAGTAGCTGGGTAAACCCCAGACATGCTCAGACACCAGATCCACCTTTTGGCAGTTTTATTTGTTCTGATGGTTACTGTTTACCAGCTTCCTACTCAAGCTTTCTCAAGGAAGCAAAGAACTTGAGGCAGCTTTAATTCTATATCAACAAAACATGCATTTTAAGAAAAGGCAGAGCATCCCTCACCACTATCATCACGATTGAATGTCTTTTCTGGGCTCCATTCTGATTGGGCCATGACAGATGATGACTCATCCTCTGAACCAATCAGTGAGGCTAGTGAAGCCATCTTAAGCTAATAGCCAATTAGCTTAGGTAAACCAGGGCCAGTCCAGCAACTGGAGTTAGGTCAATGTGATTAAAATAACTGGTTGTTACAGAATGATAAGAATAAAATGGAGAATTCTGGGAAGATAATCACTATCTCATAAATGCGCGGCATGCGTGTGCATGTGTGTGCGTCCAACAAGACTGTCATTTAATTTTTTACTAACCATCTGAGTATGGTTTAATTGTTATTGGTACAATATGATTTCAACTCTCCCTCTCAAATCTTATAAAAATTTCCTTTTGTATAATATGGATGCAAAAACCAGTTCTCAGAACATTTTTCAGTGTAAAATTCTATCTTTAAAATTGACCATTCCAAGGGCGCCTGGGTGGCTCAGTCGGTTAAGCGTCCGACCTCAGCTCAGGTCACGATCTCACCACTCGTGAGTTCGAGCCCCATGTTGGGCTCTGTGCTGACAGCTCAGAGCCTGGAGCCTGCTTCAGATTCTGTGTCTCCCTCTCTCTCTGCCCCTCCCCTGCTCACACTCTGTCTCTCTATCAAAAATAAATAAACATTTTTTAAAAATTTAAATATTTTCAATTGTTGTCATTTATGAAAGGTGTACTGTTTCTGTTCATTTATTTTCTAGATATTAGATTTCCTGACTTTGCGTATCTGGTTTTCAGAAGTGAATCTCTACTAGCATCTTTTCCAAAAAAAGGTTACCACTATCAATTCCAAAGTAACATAGACTTTTATAAAGAAGATCGTCCCTGGGGTGCCTGGGTGGCTCAGGTCATGATTTTACAGTTCGTGGGTTCCAGTCTCATGTCAGGCTCTGTGCTGTCGGCTCAGAGACTGGAGCCGGTTTCAGATTCTGTGTGTGTCTCTCTGTCTGCCCCTCCCCTGTTCATGCTCTGCCTCTGTCTCAAGAATAAATAAACATTAAAAAAAAAGAAAAAAGAAAAAAAAGAAGATGGTCCCAATTTCAAGGAATAGTGCCAAAATCTGGAATATGGAGAAGGGCGAGGAAATCGTTGCACACTGGTCAGACCATGAAAGACAGCCTAAAGTCCCACAATGGGCCATTGTGTTCTTCAAAGGTAAATACAATACCATTTGAGTATGTTTTCCTGCTCAAATAATAACTCATGTTTTTTAGTGCCAAACTGCCTAAAGAGCTATGTTGTTTTCATATTTTCCAAAATTCATGTTAATTAAACCAACACACTAAGGCCATTGTAAATCAAAGCTCTGCTGGGCTAAGATTAAATTCTTAAATATTTCAGTAGTTACATAAATTAAAATGTATTTAATTTTAAAATTTATTTTAAATATTTAAAATTTAAATATTTAAATTTTATTGACATGTGTATTTAAAAATTTACGTGATCATCTGAAATTTAAAGAAAATAAATAAATGAATAAATAAAGTCAGGGAGTATTTAAAATTTTATGTGATCATCTGAAATTTGAGATTGTAAATGAACAAGGAAAAATCTAACCATGAAATCTCCTCATAGCCTCTCAGAAAGGAGTCCCAAAAGCCTGATTATTGACACTGTATCAATTCATTCAGGTATAATACTAGAAACTCTTCTCTGGAGAAAAAGAGATAGCAGGATTGATTAAGCACATTGAAATGGAAAAGAGTGATTTTAAATTCACTGTGCTTTAGGTAAAAGCACATTGCTTATTCATGTTTGGCAGAAATCTTGGGACAATGAGTGTGTGTGTGTGTGTGTGTGTGTGTGTGTGTGTAAGAGCATACATACAAATACTAAAAGATTGTTCTGGGACTCTTTTGTCTAAGATGGACCTACTACATAATCACCGAGTATACAACTATGAACAATTTGCATGCCAATTTTTTAGTAAATGAAAAGTAAAATAATACAGTAATATGACACTCCATGGGAGGCAAAGCTGGTCATTAACTGCTGCTCCAGCGATTTCTACTTAACAAGCTCCATTAGTATTATGTTTCTGATTTCTCTCAGATGAACAGAACAAACCAAAGCCTTTCTTCCCCATTTGTGTTCATTTCAACAGAGTGTACAAAATACAACTGCGGTTCTGTTAATCAGTGAACACAGTAAAATTTGGGGCTTCTATTTCAGAGAGGGGAATATTTTTTTATTTAATTTACTGTCAGTCATTCATTCTATGCAAACTTACTGTGAACATATCTTGAGTCAGCGTGGCCTAGACATGAAGGTAATGAACTTACAACTGATTCCTTGGATGCTAGGTGGGAGTAAAGAGAATATGTTTTAAAATGCTGGAGAGGAGTTTTCAGAGGTTCAGATATTTATAAAGTGTGGGAAGAAAAAAGCTTTGCAAGCAGCATTCAAACTGGACAGATTCTTTCTGAAAGCCAGATTTATATAGCCCCCCCCCAAAATTATTTGTATTCTGTATACAAACTGGAAATAGTTTTGTGATCACAAGATACAGATTTGTACAATCTCACTTTATACCATTACTCTTCACTTTGACCACAACAGCCTCTGTCTCTCCCTTCTCTGCCATCACCACAACAACAGTGGTGCAGCTAGTGAGGTATAGACAGGAGAGAATCAGAGCCAAAGAGAATCAGAGCCAAAGAGAACAGCCATAGTTGAGCAAAGAATGAACACTGAGAGAAGGAATTTCTCAGGTCTTGGGAAGTAGACATATTTTGGAACATGTATCACAGGAATATTAAGCTTCTTGAATCCCAGTATCATGTGGATTGGAGGCATTAGGGATGACAAAAGCCAGAGACAAAAATAATGCCGAAGAATCTCTCCTCAACTAAATTCAGATGTTTGAATAATTGCATGTCAAAGGAAACATTTCTGCAATTTCTGGAGAAAACAATGAATAAAAGAAAACTGCCATTTGACACAAATGGACAAGGAGGATGGAAATTTAGGGCCCTTTTAAGCAATGTTATTAACTGTCATGATCAGGAAAGAAATCTTGATGAAGATAAAGAGATATTACAGAGTCTTGAGGATGTTCCCATTTCTCTGATGTTCCCATTTCTTGGAGAAAGAGGAAGGAAAATTGGTGAAGGAGAGAGAGCAAAGCAACCAATAAGGAAACCAACCAGGATGGTGTTTCTCTGACACTGAGAGAGGGCAGGATAAAAGGATCATGTACTTTTTAGGATGGTAGGGGTCACTACTGGTCACTCACCCCCAACAAGTAGACCCTGTGAATACTCAGGACGCAGACATTTTGAGAGGCTGCGAGGGCTTGATATTTCTCAGTAACTTGAGTAACGAAACCTCATAGGTGTTTTCACAAGATGAATGATTTAGTTGCTTTAGTGTCTCCTAAATACCTTTCTGAGAATTCACAATAAATCAATCATCAGAAACAGCCTATGCCCTTCTGAAGTACTCATGAGTGCTGCTAACTGTGGACGGCATTACAAAGCCATGCAGTCATGAATTATGCTGCATTATATGTTCCAGAACCATCTTTTTGCATTCCATGGCTGTCTAAATATAATGTATTGCACCAGTGGGCAAACAATGATGTGAACCAAGATCAAATATGTCACGTGTTCCCTTCATTGTCTTGGACTACTTTTTAGAGGTGCTGTAGTAACAAGTTGAGTCTAGGCATCTGATAGACAGGACAGCTGAGCAGGCCAGTCAGCAATTCTGGCACTATCATATTGCAGGTGCGGAATGAAACTCAAATACTTGAGAACAGTTGCCTTTGGGCCAGCAATGAACTTGACCTCATTTCAGAGAGCAGCTTTTCCTTCTCACCCACAGCACAGCTGAAGTTTAGAATAGAATTCATTTAGCTCAGCTTTCAAAACCAAATTGATTCAAAACCTACTTCCCTAAGTTTCTTTTGAAGACAAAATGCCATGAGTTTTTTCTTCGTTGTTTAAAAGGTTTATGAAGAGTTAATTACCTGGATTTTTTCTTAACAAGTGAAAATAAACTCTGCGTTTATGTATACTCTTTATTTCCAGGTACATTAAGTGCTTCGTGAAATTTTAGAAGTGTTTGCTTAGATGTTATTTTTTTTATTCAGATAAGATGTAGTCCTTGAACTGTTCAGTTCAAAAATATGTACCCAGAAGTTGTAATTTTTATTCAGATGTATCTGGACATCTCCTCAAAATTAGAAATAAAATGCATAAATATTAACTATGTATTTAAGAGATCCGAAAAAAAATAGAGAGTTACTTACCTCTGAAGAATAACAACTTGCTGAAAATATATCTTACCCCATTATAGGGTGAAAAAGTACTTGGTGAAGTACTTTATTAAACTGAAGATTTTACATCGTTCACAGATAAAAATAATCATGCTGGCATAAGCTACTCATTTCAGATCCCCAAGGGTTTAAATGGAAATGGCAATAGGAAAACTCCGTAATACCACTTGAAGGGCTGATTATTAATGGGCTTGGTTAAGACATGACATGGCCCTCATGATTTTATAGACTGAAGAAGTAACTTCAAAAGCATTTGGACTACCCTCTGCCATATCCTTCCTAACCTTTAGTATACAGAGAACACTGGATTTGCCAGAGAAGAGAGACACAAGTGTCTTTTTTAATTAATGTGGCATTGCTTCTTTATATGATTGCTACAATCTATGTCCATATATACTCACGGTGACTCCCTCTTAGCAACCCCCACTCCTGATTCATGCTTTTTACCACTAAACATGATTATCTTACACTGGGCCTGATCATGTTCAAAGTCTAGGTCAGTAAATGAGGAAATATTTTTTAGTCCCTAATTTGTGCAAAGAATGGGGCAAAAAGTTGTCTATGATAGGGGGATAACTAAGCATCATCTCTGCTTCCAAAAAGATGGTCAACCAAAGAGAATACAACCTATGGACAAATAATATATAAAGACAAACCATTCAAAGGGACAATGAGATGGGGTAAGAGAGAATCATGATTCTAGGATGTCATCATGAAGGGCTCCCATGTGGGCTCTGAAGGACTGTATGGGACTGTTAAGCAGGAGCTGAAGTGGCAGCAAAGGTCAGACCTTTCCAAAAAGAGAAAACAGAATGATTAAATGCTCAAAAGCAGAAAAAAAGAGCAGGAAATTCTGACAGTGCATTAAAAGGAGAAGATCTTCCGTACTGGCTAATCTCTGCTTATGATATCTTTTTCCTTACTCTACTCATTCTTTAAGACTTAGCTCATAAATTGTCTCCTCAAAGAAATCTCAGAAAATAGACAATACCTGTCCAACTACATATTTCTGTAATAATACATTTCTGTCTTATAATGTGCTGTATTATACTCTCGGTACATAATTGATTTAGTAACTATATTGTAAATCCTGAAAGTAGAGAGTTTGTGGCTTAATCCTGTTTCTTGAACCCATAGTCCAGTGTATGGTACTCTGTAAACATCTGTTGAGCTAATGGATGACTGAATGCTCAAATACTTTATATTAAGATCCTTATTAATATATCCATCATCTCATTTAACTCCTAGAGCATTTTTTAAGAGACAGATTTTGTGTGTCATATTCAGAAATACTTTTGTTCAAAAAAAGTCTCTACTCTCAAAGATAAAGAATTTGTTCTACATCTACATTAAGCACTTGTATAAGCATGGTTCTAGACTGAACACAATAGCATGTTAAATTAAAACACTTAACTTTATGTTGAAAATTTTATTTTTAAGACAATGCTCCATATTAAGCCTGCATTAAAACCATATATATATATATATATATATATATATATATATATATATGAGAGCGAAATATATATATTTTGAGAGCGAGAAAGAGCATGAGTGGGGGAGGGGCAGAGAGAGAGGAAGACACAGAATCCAAAGCAGGCTCCAGGCTCTGAGCTGTCAGCATGGAGCCCCCCAGGGGGCTCAAACTCATGAACTGAGAATGATCTGAGCCAGAGCTGTACAGACTCTTAACCAGCTGAGCCATCCAGGTACCCCATGGCTGCATTCAATGCTTCTATTTCCCCTTCGGGATTCCGAATGTTGCAACCCCTATTCAGTACCAAATATAAGACTATGATAACAGTAACTGACATCAGGAAAAATGTAACAAAACTAAGGCACAATGTCTCGAGAATAGCAATATTTGGAATTAAAGGTGAATGTGCTGACAGCTGATTTCCTCTTTGAATAGGATATACAGACCTTTCTGTTTCGATACTAAAAAAAATAATAATAAAAATTTTATAACATCAATGACTTATAAGGCTAGTTGTAAAGATTAGGGACTTTTTTTCCTCTCCAGAGTTTTGTTTTGTTTTGTTTTTAACATTTATTTATTTTTGAGACAGAGAGAAACAGAGCATGAACGGGGGAGGGTCAGAGAGAGAGGGAGACACAGAATCCAAAACAGGTTCCAGGCTCTGAGCTGTCAGCACAGAGGCCAATGTGGGGCTTGAACTCAAGGAGCCCAAGATCATGACCTGAGCTGATGTCTGACGCTTAACCAACTGAGCCACCCAGGAGCCCCTTTCCTCTCCAGAGTTAAAGCAACCTGAACTGCACTGATAACTCAGCCCCTCTATTTAAGTTTTAGTTTTTGGCTTTTTATTTTTTTTTAATTTTTTTTTCAAAGTTTATTTATTTTTGGGACAGAGAGAGACAGAGCATGAACGGGCGAGGGGCAGAGAGAGAAGGAGACACAGAATCGGAAACAGGCTCCAGGCTCTGAGCCATCAGCCCAAAGCCCGACGCGGGGCTCGAACTCACGGACGGCGAGATCGTGACCTGGCTGAAGTCGGACGCTTAACCGACTGCGCCACCCAGGCGCCCCGGCTTTTTATTTTTAATCCTATGAATATTGCTTTAATTTTTAATCATACAGTATTAATATTTATTAACATACTCTAATACTAAAGTATTTAAACAATGCAGCCATAGTGAATATCCCCTTTGATTACGACTTCATTCTAATACAGTCCCTTCCCCAGATATCACCATTAACATCATTTTAACTGTATGTCTTCCAAGAATTTGTTTTTAATGCTTTAAATCCCTCCATAGTACCCACAGAGCTCGCATGTGTTAGTATATTTTACATTAATGGTGTCATACTGTACATATTATTCTGCCCTTCGTTGTTTTTTATTTAATGTTTATAGCTCCTCTCGTCAATACATATGGATCTATCTTCTGCTTTGTACTCCTGTTTAGTATTCCATAGTGTGGCTCTACTATACTTCACATAGCCATTTCTCTGTGATGGATATTCCCATCATTTTGATGAATGATGGATTAAATGGTATGTTTATTTATGCCAAATTACCCTCCAAAATCTTTATCAATTTTTAATCCCACTTGACAGTCTATGAAAGTATTACATTAAAATATTAGTCAATTTTCTGTTATAATTATTACAACCATCTGCCTCACATACTTTTATTTGTCCTTTAATTCTATATATTGGAGTATTCTCTTGAACCAATTGTTAAAAATTTATGCAACTTAATGAATATTTTTTCCATTTCTTCTGATATTTTGTAGCTTATTTAAGAAGGCCTTACCTACTCCCAGATTCTATAGTCTCGATTCCTTTTAACATTTTTTTAATTAATTCCATTTTAAATTTGTGTTTGAAAACATATTCAATTAATGATGTAATTATTTTTCTCAAAGGATAAACAATTGCTGCAACAAACATTATATTCTCTTCTTTCTGTTATAGTCTGAAATCATCATCTTAATTGAAAGTGAAAACAACACAGGCATAATTGTATCTTAAGTGGAGGAAATTATATGAAATATCCCCCATTGTAGTGGTTCATGCCTTTTGGCTGGAGTTCTATTTTGGATGGTGTTATGGTGCTTGTGTACCTGTTGTGTGTGTATATATGTATGTATATGTGTGTAGACTAAACACAATAGTATGTTAAATTAAAACACTTAACTTTATGTTGAAAATTTTATTTTTAAGACATACATATGTATGTATGTGTGTGTATATATATAAACATACATATACATATGCATATATGTATACATATATACACACACATACCTACGTATATATATACCATTCAACAGACACCTACATCTCTTTTCCTTTCCTAAACTTCTTATACAAAAGAATTCTTGTTTTGTTTTTTAACATATCTCATAACATTTACCTGATTGTTTTTAACTTGCTCTAAGAAGTAATTAATAGGTTAAGTCATTCTGACATACTGGGAATATTCATCTGCGTGACCTTAATCTTTTCTACCGTATTTTATGTGTTATGCTGATCAGTACAGTAAGCCTTACAGAATTTTGACACAAAACTTGCACCCATATTTTCTCTCGATCCTAGGTATCCCTTCCTCCAAATAAGACACAAATGAGAATACTCATGTACTTTTACCAGCCTTCTCTTTTTTTGCAAATGTTCTAAATTCTACGGATTGCCAGCAACCTCCTTGCCACTGAAGTCTGGTATTTTATTTCCAGGTTGCTGTTAAGTTTACACTTGTTAAAATGATATATTAACACATGTTTCAGAATAGTTTAAAATGAAATGTAAAACAAAAGCATTTAATAGTTTATTTGTACAATGTTATTTATATAACATTGACTTTATTTTTTCTTTTTATTCAAGTATGTCCTGTAGAAATTGTGCAGTAAGTTTCTTCCCTCAGAACTTTTACTCTGTTTTACTACCTTTCCCTTACAACTGACATTACCAATAAGAAGTCTGAATAATGTGATTTTCATTTTTTAAAGGAAATCTGTTGATTCCCACCGGAGTGGGTTAGAGTTCGTCTTTAACGCTCAGTACTCTTAAATCTCCTCCAAAATATGTCTAGGGATGAATCTCTTTTAAATCCACCCTGTTCAGTCCTTGGTAGAACCTTTCAATCTAAGGATGTTGGCTTTATCATAAGCTGGAGGGGGTTTTTATTATTTTTTAAATGTTTCCTCCCTTCCAGTTCCTGATTATTTTAAGGACGTTCCCTTTGATGAATACTGGTTCATCCAAATTATTCTGTGTCTCTTAAATTCCCTTTCATGTTTCTCATCTGAGCCAAGTATTTTAGTTTACTAATTTATTGCTAGCACTTTTCTGTGATCATTCCAGGCTATCCAATGTCCTGTTGTTCCTGGTGTTCACTCCATTCTAGCAGGTCCGTATATTTCAGGGATCAGTCTCTTCAAGTGTGCCACATTCTGCTGTCAATAACTGATTCATTCCTCACAACACTGAGCCTGCTGAAATTGCTGTGATTCCATTACCCTGCTTTCCTGTGAGAACAGAATGTAGAGGCAGAGTAAAAAAGGAAAGTGAGATAATCAGGCTCCCATTACATAAGTCATATCTTTTATTCTAATTTTAATCCTAGTCAGCTCAACAGTGACCCTTTGATAATTCTAGAGGGTTGTGTGAATTCTGCAGAAATGTGCAGAAAGCAAGTGTGTAAAAGAAAAGTGTCATGCAATTGCAAGCACAGGTGACAGCAAGTGACAGAAATTGGAAAGAATATTTGATTGTACTTGAGCTAATGGTGATATTGATTTCATGCTCCAATAGACCCTAAAGGACAAGACGGCGTAATGGTATTTCATTTCCATTTAACATTATGGGTGTAATACAAGTCAAGGTACTTTTGCTCTTAAATGCCTTTTTTAAAAGTAAGGTGAATTGAAGATATAGAAAAGGATCATATGTAAATCACATTTATTTGAGGTGCATGAGTGCTTTTTCATAGAAATATTACATAAATTGGCTATCATTATTATTAAAAATACTTCACAAAATAACTTCTCAAACAACTTGATGTAAATTAAGAAAGGAGATGTGGATGAAAATAAATACATGCACAGGCATAAATCAACAATAGTATAATAAGCCTAGACATTGTGGAGCTCTTTACCTTTAACAACAATATGACTAAAATATTTATTTAGGTTATTATGCTCTGGGTACTGTAGAATGAGCGAGAACAAAAACGGTTACTCTTTTCAAGGAGCTTAAGGTCTACAGATAGAGACAGACATTGTGCAAATAATCACACAGACAAAAAGGGCATAATTATAAACTGAGACTGAGTAGAGCATTAAGAAGGAAAGGGGCACAGAATGATAGTTTTTATTTTTAAAATGTTTATTTATTTTTGAGAGAGTGCTCATGAGTGGGGAAGGGGCAGAGAGAGAGGGAGAGAGAGAATCCCAAGCAGGTTCCACGCCATCAGCATGGAGCCCCATACAGGGCTCAAACTCAGGAACTATGAGCTCATGACCTGAGCTGAAATCAAGAGTCAGACGATTAACCAATGGAGCCACCATGTGCCCCAATAATAGTTTTTAACTGCAGAACCAGAACAGGCAGGAATATCAGAACAAGCTTTCCTGCAGAAATTACTTGATCCAGTCTCAGGAAGAGGAGTAAGATATAAACAGGAGAGGAGAGGCTGGTAAGAACGTTCAACACTAAGTACAGAATGTGTAAAGGCTCTGTGACAGGAGAAAGTGGGAGGAAACCTTTAAGACTGGAGAGCAGTGAGATAGTAAGAGAAAGTGACACAAAAGGAGATTGGCAGCTAGGCAAGAGTTCCGCAACATCAAGTACTTTGGACTTTTTCCTAGAACAATGAGGAAGAAGTGATTTCAATCAATCTGGGGAGGGGTGCAACACCATCGTATTTGTGTCCAGAGAAGAGAACAGTAGTTAGTCTGAAGAACTGAGAGAGGGCTCCAGAGTGGAGAGTAGGAGACGCAAGCAGGGGATATTGCAAAGGTCCTGGATGAGCGAAAATAGCAGCTTGAACTTGGGGGCAATGGGGACACAGAAGTGAATAAGAAATGTATTAAAGATCTAAAATTGTCAGAACTTGATAATGAGTGACTGGGAGGAGAAAGAAGCCAGTGTTGATAATCCCCAGGTTTTGGAAGACTTGTGCGCTTAGATTGGTGTTGAAATTCATCACCATGACAGGAAATGTTCAACTGGAAACAAGGGATAATGCTTTGTCATTGTCTTGTTATTTGTTTTGGGAGAGAGGATTTATAAGATCAGGAATTCAGTCTCAGGACATACTGAATCTGAGATAAGACTGAAACATCCCACAAGAGTGGAAATTTTGAAGGTGCTTTGATTCATAGGTCTGGTGCTCAGGGCAGAGATTTGGTATGGTTATGTAATGGTGAGTCATTATTTCATGGATGATAAATAACAACAAGAAAAAGGATGAAATTCCCTTAGAGAGAGAGTAAAGTGAGAAGAAAGAAAGCCTCTGAAAACTCTGTGTATTCTCTGGGTCACTTACAATGACTCTTTTGAGAATGAGATGGCATGACTTGTGAGGGAGAGGAAAAACAGGAAAAATGTGGTGTCATCGATGCCGATCGGAAGAAACTGTTTGGGAATGGATGATCACGTCAAGCAAAAGCTGACGAGAGGTCAAATTTCCATAGAAGACTGGAAAACATCCTTGAGATACAGAGACATCCAGATGATTAATGTCCCTGGCATGAGACGTTTTGGTGGAATAATGAGATGTTTTGGTGGAGCTTTTTATATAAAAATTTAAAGAGTAGCCCAATGAGTAGCCAAGGCACGCTTTACAGTAAATATTATTTCTTCCCATTTAATGACCATAAAACCAAGACTCAACTAGTTACAGCTTGCTCCAGGGTCCATAGCTAGCATCTGAATCTATATCTGAATTTAGTCTTTTGCTCAACATACTCCACATGCAAACCTTGCATACAAGTAATAGAGATCGAGTTTTAAAATTAGGGAGAAAAGAGACAAATTGGGGGAAATCACCCATCTCGTCATGTTAATCATGGATCATTCAGAGCAGAACAAAATCCATTGGCTGATATTTCCCTGTTTTCCCATGTGTGTTATACACTACCTCTCCATGTGGTGGATTCCAGGTAAGTCCTACCATTGCTCTACTGGTAATCAGACCAAGGGAAATCAACTCTTTCAGTCTGAAACCAAGTGAAACTTGAAAAAAACACCTGAGACGCTTCCTTACTGGAGGAATTAGCAGTAACAACAAGAAGATGGAAACAAGATACTAAGCCTTTAGGAAAATGAAATAATCACCTTTTAAAAAAACTTGAAAAGGAATCTAACTCTTGTTTAGCAGGCCTTCGTTTGCTCATTTTCCCATGTTTTGTAGTTGGTCACATTTCAACCAATTTCCTTGCTGTAAACAGCATTTGTACAGACCCCATCTACATCAGTTATATTTTCAGCATCATGATTCATGTAGACAATCACACATAGATGGAAATATCTAAGAATTATTTATGCTTTTTGGTGACTCCAGAACAAGTATGCCTTATGGGAACTACTGTTTGCTGAATAAGTTAACTTTCAATATATATTCTAATAATACCATTATTGAAAAAAATCTGTATTTACTTTTCAATAATAATATGTAAGGGTTGAATAGGGTTTCATATTTGACAAAGTACTTTCATATACACTTTAGTTATGAGTAACATTTGTCCAGCAATTTGCAATGAACTTTCACATGTCTAATTTAAGCCTCATAACAACTATGTGAAGTGGCTATTAGTATCTCAATTTTGCTGATACAGAAATTGTGACTTGGAGATGTTAAATGACTTGCTGCTTTCACTCAGCTAGCAAGTATAAAATCAGGGATGTGAGTCATAACTTTTGACTTCAAGTTTAGTGCAATGCCTGAGAGAATTCTTATTTATATTAATTATTTCATCAGATATGGCTTTCCTTTTTTTTCCAATACTTTTCAAGATTTAGTTAAATGAGAGTAGACTTCCCATGTGTCTTATGTCATTCCCCAAACACTCAACTCACATGTTTATTATTATATGCTACTACATTCACTTTATGCAACAGATGTTGCTAATTTTACAGGCATCAAACACTTAGCACAGCTCTTCCATAGCTACTCAGCATCCAGTTGGATATTTGTTCTCAGGTATATTCTATATACATGTTGATGGAAAATAAACATACCAGAGAGCACTTACAGTTTTATTTTTAATTCCAAATGGATTCATTCTTGATTATTACTAATACTTAACAGTTAACAGATAATACCTACCCATAAAATTCAAAGATTATACCAAACTTATTACAAGTGAATTAGTACAGAAATGATTCAATTGCAGTATAAAATGAGTTTAAGATAATACACTTGATAACATGCAAAGACCTGAAAGATCAGAAAAGATGTATACCATTGAATGAGTTTTTGAAGTCTAGAACACTAATGTGACTTTGCAATGCAGAGAAACAGCTTTTAAGAGCAGATTTAGTCAAAGTCCGGTTTCTTTAAAATTTCTGAGGTTTATTTTTAGCAGTTGGGATAAGGCTATATAATGTGCCATTGAAAATATTAAAATGCTTCTAATACACATGTTGAAAAATGTTCTCAGAAAAAATTTGAAAGTAGAATATCACTTAATATACAAGTTACAATCTTCATCATTCACAGATTTATGGGTTTTTCTTTGAAATTAATTTCACAAATTCTTCCCACAAAGGATATCATCTCATAATTTCTATCCATAAGCACGTTTTACTATAATAAGAGTAAATTAGATTGTGATTCTCCTAAAGAAATTTTAAGTGCATTTTTTGGGACAAAAGTTTTCATTTTATAAAATTAAAGGCATTTGTATCCAGAGAGATTTTATTGAATTTCAATAATGGACTGGGGATAGTTAAAAAAAGGAATTCATATTTATTGAAGGTCTACTATGAGCCAATAAATGTATTAAGCGCATAAAATAAAATATCCAATAGGCAGACTCTATTTCTGGTCTTTTATCAGCTTTTGGGCTGTGTTGTAATAAGCTTCAATATTACAAAAAATGGGGAGTGCCTAGGTGGCTCATTCAGTTAAACATCCGATGTCAGCTCAGGTTATGATCTCATGGTTGTGAGTTCGAGCCCCACATCAGGCTCTGTGCTGACAGCTCTGAACCTGGACCCTGCTTTGGATTCTGTGTCTCCCTCTCTTTCTCTGTCCCTCCCCTGCTCACACTCTGCCTCTCTCAAAAATAAATAAGTATTTAAAAATTGTATATTAATACTACAAAAAATGAATTTACTAGATATTTTTCTATGGATAACTTTAGAGGAACACTCAAGGATGATTTTCCTTTTACAACCCTTACTTGTCCAAAATAAACACACACACACACACACACACACACACACACACAAGTAAAGACACATACATACACACTCATACACATTATCCGTTTTCCATTTTGGCTTTACAGTTATATATACATCCCTTGTGGAACTGTTTGGCACTTTATTAACACTATCTCATTGAATACTGATACCCACAAAAGGTATGAATTGTAATCCCAATCTATAGATGAGGAAAATGAGGCTCAAATATAATAAATGATCCTGTCATGGTCACCCATCAAGAAAATTTACCCTGACAATGTGAACTCAGTATTCTCCACAATTTGCCCTTGTAACACTACAATGTACTGCCTCGTGCCAGATCTTAGCAGGTTCGAGAAGTAAACCATGAAACGGTCAGCCTCTTCACCTGTGTATCAGTTCACTTCTCCCGAATACTGACAAACATAGTCCTAAGGCTGCAGTATATTTAGCTCAGCTCTCCATATCTCTCTCAAAACTGCATTGCAAAGCTCTCTATTTCTATCCTGCCAATTTTTTAGACATCCCCAATTTTTTTTTAATTATCACCAATTTTCTAAATAGGGTAACAAAGTTTCATAAATCTAAAACATGCCAAAGGAATATTCAGCAACAAGGATTGAAAGTCTGAGAACCATGCTAGAAAACATAGCTCTTCATTTATGTAATATTCTAGGCCCTGATTTAAATATTTGGTGTTGACCCAGGAACAAAAGTATACTTCTACTCAACTTCCATTGTTAACTTCAGTGAATAACCATTACCTTGTGTGCAAAATATTTGTCTTTGCCTATATTCTGTATTCAATGCCATTCTCAATAATGCAGGAGCATGTGAGTCTGAATATTTTCTCATACAGTAAGCATATACATTTCCTATTTATCTCAAAATGGACAAAATCAATTTAAGTGCAAACTTCTCTTTTTTCTTGAGCTGATTCAATGGTAAACGACGGAGATAAATACTTAGATCAGAATTACTTAAGATCTGTGATGGTTTGGGTGCAAGATTTGAAAAGTATAGTTTGTGTCTGCAGATGGTTCCAAAGCCAGGTGGGTTTCCATCGACTCCTTGGGAAACAATACAGCTCAAAGAAGTTGCTGCAAAATAAGATTCTGCAAATGACCTTAGGTCAATAAGTGTAAAAGGTAAGTGGAAACATATAATGGACAAGAAGGAAGAAAAATTAAGTGTTTCAAGGAACTGTGCCACACAGATTCTGAGATGATCCCCCTTCACCCCTGCTTCCTCGCATCCACATTTTGTGCGGTCCCTTCCTGTCTTGTGTGAGTAGGACCTGTGACTGTCTTCCAACCCATAGAACAGAGCAGAGGTGAGAGGATGTCACTTTAGTGATTATGGTATATAAAATGTCCACATCTGTATTGCTAGAAATGCTCTCTCTTCCTGGCTATGATGAAGAAAGTGGCCTTGTTGGGGAAGTCTACAAGTGAGGTAGAGAGGAGGAACTCTGGTCAACAACTGGCTAGAAAATGAGGGCAGCCTCTTGCTGAGAGCTGACAAAGAACTCAGGCTTCACTTTAAAAGTCTCTAAGAAACTGAATTCTGTAATGATCCACATTACTTAGAAGCATTCTCTCCTCAGTTGAACTTTGAGATTAGACCATAGCCCATACCTTCACCACAGCTTTCGGATGAAACCCCGAAGCAGAAAACTTATCAAAGCCATGTCCACACTCCCGAACTATGGAAACTGTGAGATAATAAATGTACTTTGTTTTAATCCACTCATGTGTGATAATTTGTAACATAGTAATAGGTAGTTAAAATAAGGAGTGAATATATAGTGGGAGAAAAACATTGACTTCCTTGGGATCGCCTATCAGACCTGCCCTCCTAGGCAACAGGCAGATCTTATCTCCTCTACCTTATGATTTACAGTTGAACTCACTTAACACTCCGTAGACGACAATGGACACTGAACCTGGCAATCTGGCTTCTGAACATAGTCTGGATATTTGAAATAAATATCAATATTTTGTACCAGGAGTAAGTGTGATGGTATATGCCAAACATGTTAAATAACTAGGCTCAAACAAAAAGTTGTATTTTCTCATAAAAACAAATTCAGGTAGAGACAATTCAGGGCTGGTTTCTGGGCTCCATTGTCAGCTGGCTCACAACCGCTTAAGGCATACCCTCGTGGTCAAAGATGGCCGCTTGATCTCAAGGCAGCAAGTGGTAGAAATAAAGGGAAAAGGAGAATTATCCAGAGCCATAGACAGTTTTCGTTACATTTACTACGGCAAAACTCGGTTATGGAGCTACACCCAGCTGCCAGGAAGCTATAGAAATCAAGACTCTTAGCAAGGCTCATTGTTACCCCAAATAATATTACAATTTTATTATTAAGGAGGAAAAGAAGGTTGGAATTCTGGGAGCCAATTAGCACTTTCTACCATATAATTAAATTTGTACAATTATTAAATCTTGAAGAATGCTTTAACTATAAAATTACGTGGCATAGATAAAAGTGTTCCTGAATTATATTTATAGTTATACAACCATAATGTGAGTTAATGATGAAGCAAGATAAGTAGTGACACCATTTAATTTATTACAATTGTATTATAATAATTCATAACTGTACTCAAACGTCTGCTTTTAAGTTGTCAGATATGCAAAAACACTATCCTAATGACAAATAAAATCAATACCAACCACCCAAGATTTATAGATGGGCTTCAATAATGTGGTATGAGAAAAGTGAGATTATACTTTCAAATATAAGCATGGCCCTAACGTGTCATGTCTTAAATAAATCATCATTAATAACTGAGTCTTTTTCTTTACCATTCTTCCTAATTTTGAACTCATCAACTTTGGATAATCTCTGTACATTTGACCAGAGTAGGATATCAACAACAAAAAGAGAGAAAGAAAGGAAAACATAACTAAAGAATACAATTAGATATGACTGCTTTTCTAGGAGACCAAGAAAATGCAAATTATTAAATAAATGGCCTGTCCTGAATACTGTATAGATCTCTGAGTGTTATTCTATCACATTCTATTAGTTGTTATTAATCTTAAAATGCAAATCTTTTTATATATAGCAATTCTATTTCTAGACATTTATATTTTGGATAAAACTGTATTTTCATTGCTGCCACATTCCTGATAAAAATGTAAATAAGGCAAGCTGTTCAGCTATTTGGAATTAATAAATAGTTTATGCTATAGACATTTAATAAATAGTATTAAAAGATGAGGTAGAGGGGCGCCTGGGTGGCTCAGTCAGTTAAGCAACTGACTTTGGCTCAGGTCATGATCTCACAGTTTGTGAGTTTGAGCCCCACATCGGGCTATGCACTGACAGTGCAGTATTCTCTCTCTCCCTCTCACTCTGTCCCTGTCCCACTTTCTCTCTCTCAAAATAAATAAACTTAAAAAAAAAAGTAATGTAGAAAATAATTAAATTATGTTCAAAATGTATCATTAGTTCAACAAATGTTTATCAAGCGGTTCTCTATGGTTACCTTTAGGAAAGTCTCCCATCATTGAACTCAAAACTCTCAGTGTCCAGGGGCGCCTGGGTGGCTCAGTCGGTTAAGCGGCCGACTTTGGCTCAGGTCATGATCTCGCAGTCCGTGAGGTCGAGCCCGACGGGCTCTGTGCTGACAGCTCAGAGCCTGGAGCCTGTTTCAGATTCTGTGTCTCCCTCTCTCTGACCCTCCCCTGTTCATGCTCTGTCTCTCCCTGTCTCAAAAATAAATAAAAAACGTTAAAAAATTAAAAATTAAAAAAAAAAAACTCTCAGTGTCCAATATTCAAATATAACAACCTATAAATGGAAAGGATGCTGCTAATGTGTGATCACCTTTCCAACATGTGTCATTTAATATGAAGGAAATATTCATAAAGGAAGAGGTAGTAATAAATACAAAAATCTCTGCTTAAATATGTATCTCTAATTTAATAAGAAGTTGTAATAAGTGCAAATACCAAAAATATCAGCTGTAGTATGAACAAATTTAAAAGAGTAACCTAATTTGTTTTCAAGCTAAGTAACATTAAAGTAAAACATTAAGCAATAGAAATTGACAGGAGAAGTTTGAAAGAAAGAATATTGTAAGCTAAGGATACAAGTGGGAAGGCCTAACTCATGGAAGCCTTGGTTAGCATAGCATGCATGCTCCATGATCCCAATTCTGTAAAAATTTTGTAGAAAAAGGTCTGAAAAGATAACACCTTCTTTAAGGGATAGCTTTATAAAATTTCTGTTTGTTTTAAATTTGTCTTCCGTTTACATATATGGGTATTTGGATTGTGTTTCACTGAATCTAAGTTACTCTTGTAGCAAGAAAAAACACTTCTTCAGGGATAAGAAAAAAATACTCAACATTAACATGGGGTCGACGCAGCCCTTTATGCTCTGACGGTGTTATGTTTCCTTCTGGAACAGCATTTATCAATCTATGTTAAAATGAACACTCTGTTCATATTGTATCACCATGAGATAGTGAAGTCCCTGGGGCCAGAAACTACTCATTTGCCCCGAGCCGGTCATATTCATTATTCCTGGCCCACTCACTGCTGATCCTGGTCCCTGACGTCAGACATCAATGAGGTTTGAATCCTACATGCACCATTTACTAGCTGGGTGGCTCTGGGCAAATTACACAAACTGTACCCTGCCTTGTATCTTTTTATGTAAATAGAGATAACATTAAAACCTACAACATGCGCATGTTGTATTAAATGAGACGAAGCATAGAGAGAATGACTGACGCATATGAGTCAATAAGTATTTTCAACCATCACCACTGTCAACATCATCAATCTAGAGCTTAAACATTCCCATCAACAGCCCCACCAACAGCCCCATCAACAGCCTCTGAGAGGACTGTTGTATCTTTTTATGTAAATAGAGATAACATTAAAACCTACAACATGCGCATGTTGTATTAAATGAGACGAAGCATAGAGAGAATGACTGACGCATATGAGTCAATAAGTATTTTCAACCATCACCACTGTCAACATCATCAATCTAGAGCTTAAACATTCCCATCAACAGCCCCACCAACAGCCCCATCAACAGCCTCTGAGAGGACACGCAGTGCTACCCTCACTACTGCTGCTACCTCTACTAAGCCACTAACGTCTCATGTCTTCGTCCTCCTATGAGATTTCTACACTTGTCTTCTAAGATGGGCACATATTCCCACTGAGGAATTTCATAGAAAGTATGGATTATTATAATATTATTCTATCCTTATATTATTATAAGTATCCTAGAATTTTTACAGCATGTAAAATATCCAGCAGAAGAGGGAATAAGAGAAGAAAATAAGCACCCTAGGTAGAAAAAAAACATTCTGTGCACCAAATCCTGTGTTAACTGACTTAGCTTCTATGTATTTTTAAAATTACAAACCCTATAGCTGTTAAATTTGACAGTTAGAAACACTAAATTTATAAAGAAGAAAATTCAACTTCTCTAGAGCATCATCAAGTTTCTAACAATATTTTAGTATACTGCCTTCTAACCTCTTGCCACATAAAAGAGTGAGAACATAATTGAGAGAGAGATAGGAGAAATTTGGTGGCACTTTTACGGAGCCACAACCTCTCTCCAGGATCCTCTTCCGTAAAGGGGAAAATGAGGAATGATACTAAATAAAATAATCAATTATTAATGAATACTGAAAGAACTTGCCACTTCCAAAGAAAAATTAACAACATGTGAATGCATAATTAACAAGAAAACAAATTTCAGTAGAAAAAAATATTAAAAAGTGTTTATTTTTTTATTTTAATATTTTATTTATCTTAATAAAATTGTAATATTTAAAAATATTAAAAGCACTTCACTAATCGTAAAAAAGTAAAATGTGCTATATATTTGGCTATTAAATAATAAAGAGATTTAAATGAGATTATTCTGACTTGTCAAGGTCCTGTTAATAATGGCAACTCGTAAATAAACAGTAAACATTTATTGAATGAATGAGTGACCAAATGATGGGAATGTAGACCCTTGGACCTAATAATTCACTATTTCATACACATTTTAACTTAAGGATTTTATATATATATATATATATATATATATATATATATATGGCTATATTGACATATATAAATATATATACATAATTTATTATGCATAACTACACTATATACAATTATATACAAAATATATACTTACTATATATAATAATATACATATAACTTATATAATATATATGATTTATAAGATCACATCTATCATAAGTTACAAGTCAATAAATTATCAGTAAATGTACTTATATAACCACTGCTCAGATGAAGAAGTTAAACATTACAAACATCACAGAACCTGCTCTCATACTTCCTCCCTTCCCAAAATTAAACACCATCCTGACTTCAAAAACTAAAACCAGTCATCTCAGATGGTCACTAGAGTTGAAATTTAAATCTAGTCTGGCCTGATGCTGCAATCTATGTTCTCTCCATTACATCATCCTACTTTGTGTTGGGGCTGTGTAAATTAAAAAAAAAAATTGCATCACTACAGAATTTGTAAAAACAAGTTTTACATTGTAAAATGGATATTTGGTACCTGGAATTGGATTTCTCATATTGTCAGTGAATGATTACATAGCTCACTAGTTCAGTCAGTATTATTGAGTACTTCCTGGTCAGCTGCTAGTCTGGATGCAGAAGATACAAAGGGGAATAAGAAAGGCAGGACTTTGCCCTTGGAAACTTGTATTTTCCAGGGCACAGGGAGAAAATAAACACCAGATAAATAAATAAAATCATTGTGTGCTGAATGCCATAAAGGCAATAAACGCAATGACGTGATGGGAAGTAAAGAGAAGAAGTAACAGAGTGGGGAATGGGCCAGAAGGCTAAGCATGCAAAGGAGCCCAGCACGCACCAAGCCCTGATGAAGGCCAAAGGCACTGAGTCAGGAAAATCCATCTGTGTGATTTTCAGAGTAAGTAGAACAGGGCAGGTGGGGTTCAACAAGAAAAGGGGAGAAGC
The DNA here is from genome assembly GCF_027475565.1 of Acinonyx jubatus. Lineage (NCBI taxonomy): Eukaryota > Metazoa > Chordata > Mammalia > Carnivora > Felidae > Acinonyx > Acinonyx jubatus. Next base: position 117,191,692 of record NC_069384.1, read on the forward strand.
TACAGAATTCATGGAAGAGACGTGTAGAAAGTGGCTACGCGAACCCTTCTCAGTCATGGGGAGATGTATGGATCTAATTCCATGGTTTTATTTAGCAATGTCTAAACTGATATTAGTCTTTACAAGGTCATCCTTACTCCTGAGTGGAGCATGAGCTATTGGGGAGTGAGAATGGAAGTGAGAAGCCCAGCAAGGAGCACGCTGCAATGGCTTAGGTAAGAGATAGTGATGGCAAGGACAGGGGTGGTGGCCTTTGAAAGGGAAAGCTACATGTTGTAAGGAGAGCGAACAGCAAAGAGGATGAACTGGAGGGAGAGGAAGGGGGAGGAACTAAGGATGCTTTCAGGGGTTTGGGCTAGCGGGCTCGATGCATCGTTCTCAGGAGCCACACTGTCATCTAGTGACAGCATTTACATCATGCAGGAGGCACGGTTACAATAGGTACAAGCTACAATTTTCCAATAATTTGCTCTTTACAAATAAGAAGTCACTGAGGCCTAGAGGTATCAAACAGAGTGATGTCAGTGGTTTGAAAGTTCTGAGCTTCATTTGGATGCGGCTTTACTGGATGCAGCATTTATGCTTTTGGTCTGAAATAGGGTTCGCAGAGAGTCAGAAGCACAATTCAGTCTCCACACAATGTTGTGACTGAGGCCTGACGTCTTATTCTGATGTTATGAATAAGAGTTTATGGTTTAGAATCTAAAGTACAGATGGATGAAAACTTCCATTTACACAGGAATTGAGAATTGAGACTGAAGACAGCCCTGTGTAAGAAAGACGGTAATCATTTTATTTATTTATGTATTCATTCATTCATTTATTTATTTATTTACTTGGATTTATTCTGAGAGAGAGTGAGCATGAGTGGAGGAGGGGGTGTGAGGGAATCCCAAGCACGCTGCACACTCAGCTCAGAGCCTGAGGCAGGGCTGGATCCCACAACTGTGAGATCACAATCTGAGCCATTATCAAGAACGGGACACTTAACCAACTAAGCCACCCAGGTGCCCGAAGATTGTGATCATTTTACTTTTTTTTAAGTTTCATTATTTATTGTTAGAGAGACAGAGAGTGAGCGCACATGCAAGCAGGGGAGGGACAGAGAGAGAGAGGGAGAGAGAGAATCCCAAGCAGCTTCTATGCCATCAGAGTGGAGCGCCATGTGGGTTAGATCTCACAAACTGTGAGTCGATGACCTGAGCTGAAAGCAAGAATCAGTCACTTAACTGACCCAGCCACCCAGACAACCCCCCCCCCAAGATTGTTATCATGTAAAATTTTTTCAGGATGTTGTTCTTTCAGAAGATCATGAGGCTGCTTGCTCAGAACAGCTTGACCATACTGGTATGTAAGACAGTCAAAGTTTGGTGCATGAGGGAAATTGAAATAAAGTTAGAGGGAGTAGATAAGTTTTAATTTTTATTTATTTTTGAGAGAGAGAGTGAGAGAGAAAGAGAGAGAAAGAGACGGGGGTGGGGGGAGAGAGAGAGAGAGCTGGGGAGGGGCAGAGAGAGAGGGAGACATAGAATCTGAAGCAGGCTCCAGACTCTCAGCTTCCAGCACAGAGCCCAATGCAGGGCTTGAACTCACAAACTGCAAGATCATGACCTGAACCAAAGTCGCTCAACCGACTGAGCCACCCAGGCACCCCAGGAGTAGATAAGTTTTAAAGACAAGGTTTGCCTCAATTGTACTCAAGTTGGATCCCAAATTGCAATATCTGCCAGAACAGTGTTCAAACCAAGGGTTCCTCTGGAAACTATCTAATAAAAAATTCACCTTAACTTAAAATGATATACAAACCGTAAGCATTAAAGACACCTTAGACATGATTTAGACCAAGACTCTTTATATATATATGAATTTATAATAAAGTCTATTTTCACAGACTAAGACATTAAATCCATCTTGGTGCAAACAAGTCTAGCTGGAAAACCTCTTGGATTATTTGAATCCCAATTTACCTACTTCCCTAAGGCACCAAAAGTACCACTTGATTTTATCAATTCAGCAAAACAATCTGTTTTTCTTGAAATTTTTTAAATGCTTCCCAAGTGAAATTAATCAGTTAGCTAAATAAAGCATCCACCTGTATTTGCCCTGAGAAAGTCACAAATACCAAAGGTAGTATCACAAATAACTGGCAAGTCTTTAGCCCTTCCTCACCTCCAGGTCCAAAGCATTATTAAAATTAATTAATTAATTAATTAATTTTTAAAAAGGAAAAAAGGCAACTAAATGACAGATGCCTTAGAGTACCCTACAAGAAGTCAAGTAGAAGTTCTTTGATAATGACTCAACAAAAAAGTAAAGGAGAACCAGAAGCAGCTTTTAAGAATGTTGATTTTCCTCTGATAGTCTTAAGGTTAAGCCTCATTCATTTGATGTGACAGAGAATGGCCAGTAATTATCCCAAACCTCACAGTGCTGGAGCTAAAAGCCAATTTAATTAGCATTTTTATCTGGCCACTTGGATTTTTATTACTCTAGAACAAGATTTTGAAACAGCAGTGAATTCTTTTAGAAGTTCAACAATAAATAGTTTTATTCTTTCTGCATGCTATATCAGTAAATTGATTTTTTGTTTGCTTTTAGTTTGATTTTCTAAGTTTATATCCTATATTCTATACTGTCATTTGTTCAAGAGAAAGGTTTTGTTGTTGTTGTTGTTTTCTTTTTATAACACAAAAGCAAGGGAAAATAAAACTATATGAAAACAAATCCTACCCTAGATTCACTTTAGGCATGTTTTAGGTCACTTTCAAGGATTGGCCTAGTACAGAAACAGAGCTAACTTTGGCCTACAACACAGAGTGCAGCCTCCAGGAGGGGCACTGTATGATGCTATTCAGGTGAGCCAGAGGAAGGCATTTTTCAGTCTTTTTCTATATCTCTAATTCTGGTTTCCCCACTGGCTATACATAATCAGCACCAAAGCATTGCTTCTCAAATGCAACAACTTCTCTTAAGTTTCTCTAGCAACATCCATTCTCTGATCTCACTCCTACAGGCCAGCCATCGCTTCCATATTGATGACTCAATACACAGCTTTAGGTTATGTTTCACACACATTGCCAATTCTATTGACCCAATGCCTAAAAGACTTAGATATAAAATTGTCCTAAAATTCAACATAAATTATGCTGAACTCATTGTATTATCCCAAACTCAATACCATCCACCTCATCCTGGCATATCACCAGGCTTTTCAGAATCTAGGCTGGATATAGAATTCTTTGCCCTGTTGGCTTAAGAAGCTGTTCTTCCCATGTTCTCAGAAATGTACACATCTTGTTTTTTGCAGAACACTTTTCTACCTCCATGCCCCAGCCATGGGATTCTAATCACAGGCCCCTTTTCTCTCCATGTGAGTTAGCTTGGGGAAGAGGGAGGAAGAAAAAAGATTAATGCTGTTCCTGTGCCTGGCAACTGAGGTGTCGCTTCGGACCCGTGCTCAGTACCCTACTAGCTCTACATTCTTATCAAGAACTTACAGAAAAATAAGGAAAGGAGTTTATTATTTGGTGGCTAGTTGGCACAGAAACAAGGAGGTGTAACCCAGCCATTGAATGACAGGAGACGTTGACTCACAGAAGTCAGTATTCAGAAAAAATAAAATGATACATAATCTGAAAAAGCATAATCTCAAAGTGCAGATTTACAAGGTTAGTTGCATAAATATGGAACAAATGATCTACCTGAACAGATATTCCTGGGGTATTAACTTGTTCACAGCTCAAAATGTTAAGATAGTGCAATGTTCACATCAAGAGTGATAGTGGTCCTGCTAAATTATAAATTAATGAGTTCACTCTGGAGAATTACATCCAGGTATAGCACTTTCCTTTCAAAGAGTGCCTACAAATAAATGCAATCCCAAAGAAGACAATCTGAATGCTTGGAGATTTGGAAAAGGGTATCAAAGTGACTGATCAAGATAATAATGTATGCTTATTCTGGAACTTGGGATAATATGGGGAAGGCCTGTCAGGCTTTTCCCTGTGAATATTAAAAATTTTTTTTTAATATTTATTCATTTTTGAGAGACAGAGAGACAAAGCATGAGTGGAGGAGGGGCAGAGAGTGACAGAGACACAGAATCTGAAGCAGGCTCCAAGCTCTGAGCTGTCAGCACAGAGTCCAACATGGGGCTCGAACCACGAACCGTTGAAATCATGACCTGAGCCGAAGTTGTATGTTTAACCGACTGAGCCCAGGTGCCCCATTCTTCTGAATATTTGTAAAGATTGGCTGTATTCCCTAGAAGGCAAGAACAGGGATGGGTATTATAGGATGGCCTGTTTTGTCTTATTATCAGGCCAATATTTTTAATATTTAAACGTTCTGAAAATAAAATCGGCTGCTTCACAATGACTGAGCTTCCTGAGCAGGAAGTGTGAAGCTGATAATCACATGTCAGAAATGGTATAGATATGGTTTTTGAGTCTTACTTCTAAGCTCTCTATCATTTCGTAAGGTTTTCTGAAACATGAACAAGAGCCATTCTCATCTTCGTCCTCCCACTTTTAGTCACTGCATAGCTAGGATGCCATTATTTCCAAGTCTATAATTAGCCCAATTATTTTGGAAGCTTTACTTTCCCATGGAGGTTTTTCCCTGGGGGTGGGAGCATTTATAGATCACAGAGTGGAGCTGTTTTTGTGCTTAATAATGGTGACCATCTTGATAGCTCTGAAATATCCACTGAACTGTATACAGGGATCAGGAGGCTACAGATAAGGTGCTAATCCCCAGCCACATGCCTCCTCCTTGTCCCCGAGTGTTCAAGGCTACAAGAACAAGTTGAATTTGCAACTCAGCCTTAAGTTCACAACTCTGCCTCTAAAAATATTCCCACATTTATTAAACGAATATGCTTAAATACCTAATATTGGCCGACACAGCCAAAACTATAAAACGCAGTAAGTTCTGTATGAAATTTCTTTGATCTTTATCGTAAGGGCTTACTTTTTAAATCTTGCTGCCTCTTACCTTTCAGCATGTACATTTTATAAGGGCTCTTCATTTGCTGCAAAATGTCACCAATACTGATAAGGCCAGCTATTGCTTACAAAATCCCTTCTTCCTTTGCAATGAAGAACAACAGTGTAGAAGGTTATCTCTAAACCATTTCATGGGTAGTAAGGTTATAAAAGCAACATGACTTTTAATAGATTTTTAAATATTTATATGGTAGAGGGACTTTAAGAAGTGATTCATGGTGAGTATCTCTAGCTACGTGGCATTCTATGTTTCCAAACACTGAATCTATAATTTAAGGAAACTATGAGACTTCTGTTGTCATTAATGTTGAGAACCTACATCAGAAATATATACAGGCCCACAAGATTATACCATTTAGATTGAATATTTCCCTGAATTCTAATTCAGATCTTTCCAAACACACATGCGCGCGTGCCCGTGCGCGTGCGCGCGCGTACACATGCACACACACACATGCACACACACGCACAGCCATAATGTCTTAAGTTAGTCTCTTCTACAGAAATTAAACTATTGTTGGATTCATTCCTCACATTTATATTTTTCTAAATATGTATATAGTGGAAATAAATGGAGACCCATAAAATGTAAACGAGGCAATTCAGAGCTTATTATCACAAGAGAGTGAGTACTATCACTTGGGTTTGGCAGAGACTCAAACCAGACAGGCAGTAGGAACAGCTTATAGTGGATACAAAGGAACAACTTTAGGTATACCTCATTGAAGGTTTTTGGAAGAAGGGAGCTGGAAGCTCGCTAACTGCAAGCAAGGCCTTTTATGTGATTGGTTTGGGAAGTACATTGGGCTTTCATTGTCTGGTCCTGAGTTGGAAGCACGGAGGCAAAATGGGAAAGCTAGCAATCACTGACCAAGTCCTGTCTGTTTAGGACTGATTTGTACAGAGATTGCGGTTTGGCTTCCAGGGCTGGTTGCTGCAAAGGTTAGGGGCCACAGGGAGTTCAATTTTCACATATGGTCTGGCCATTGTCTATTTGAATATTTAGTGTCTCAGTGTTCTATCTAAAAGTCTTAATTTGTCAAGAATACTTTTTCTCATTAAGTACCATAAAACATATCTTTGTCAAGTATAGTTGGGAGGCAAGTCTTGTGAGTCTCTTGTTTTTCTGTACATCTTGCAAGCAGAGGTATGGGTATGTTTTTCATTCCAGATTTATTTTCAAGGATGTTTGCATATGGAAAGGCCTTGGAACACAGAGATAGTAACTTTGTCCAGAAAAGAGCACAGGTCTGTTTATAGCCCAGTATAACAAAGATAATGTGTCCCTCCAGGGAAAAGTTTGGGTGGTTGCTTTATAAAACATTTGAGTAATCTATGTTTAAACTTCCTCAACAGTAATGCAAAATCACTGCGTGTGCAACATCCATTTGGGGCATTCTATATGTCTTTGTGGGACTCGGGAGCAAGGGGAACCGAAGCAAACAAGCTGCTTGCTGTGTTGTAAAAGATAAAGTCCTTTGTCTCTGACCCTAGAGTGTCATGTATTCTCCAGCATCGAAGAAACTGTGAAAGGATAACTTGTTAGCTTAAAAAGCAGGATAAAATCTCAAATCTTCTGTTCTTTACAAGTACTAGGTATTAACACCCAAAAATAATCAATCATGTAAGGGAACACTGTGTTCTTCCCTGTGATTTGACAGCATCACCAAGATTATAAGAGCAATGCACAAAAATGTAAAGGGCACCTTGGATAAACTCACATAATTCAGATTGTTTTTGGTAAATGGAAACAATTTAATGCTTTAAGGACAGGCAGAGCTAATGAAATGAGGGTTCTGATTGTAAATATCAAGATATACGTGCGCTGCTATTCCTCGGGTGGTTGATATTTAAATAAGGCCAATCATCAAAACTATCAGAGTGCAAAAGATTACAGAAAATGCTTAGATTTAATTTATGTTTAATCCTTACTACGTCATCTTTCTCCAAATCGCATAAAAAAATAATTGCAGCAAAGGTAGCAAACATTGCTAGTTCATGATAAAATATCAGTGCACCTGGCGTATTGAAATCATTTACTTATAAGCTGCCAACATTTTCATCTCAATGAAAATTGATCTAACTAGAAAAATTTGTGTGCTTGAAATACATCTCAATAATCACCCTTGAGTTGGAAAAATAAATGATATTTTTCAAAATATATTTACTCAAATAAGATAAGTCTTTAAATCCCTGCTGGATAGTTGGAACACTTCTGACTACACAGCATTTTGTAGACTCTTATGGCGTACAGTGATAAGCCCTTCTGTAAGTCAGGTTACTATATGTAAGGTGTTTCTTAGTCTAATGTTTTGTTATCTGTGAATTTTTAAATAAATTCTTCTAAGTTATCCAATAAAAAAAATGGGGACTGCATAGATTATGTCCTTTCAAAAGAATAACCCAGGCTTAGATTAGAATATTTGGCTTCAGAGGTTACCATGCACTGATAAGCCACTGAGGCAAGGATGTTTCTAAATCTGCTGGACCATTGCATTTACTTTTGAAGAAGTGAGTCCCATACACTTTAAATTTCAAGGCAAGCCACTTTTAAAAATAAAAGCTAAGTACATGAGGAATGAATAAATCAACTTGAAAGTGTCCACCAGATACCATTTTTCCTCCCATAGAGAACGTAATATGTTATCTGCATGATAGGGATTACAATTTTCATTTTCAGGAACTGGGGGCAACGTTAGGCAAATATACATCCTGAATGTAATTACATACCCAAAGGGAAAGTTTGCAAATATATTGGGACCCATATGTGCTCTAGTTCTAACCAGGAAGACATGAGTTTCACTCCAAAACTCTCTCATATTCAATTGCATGAGTTAAGAGTTGTACTGTCATAACATTTCTCATGCAATTTAAATGAAATCTAGAATACAAAACTTAAAAGATGGAGAATTAAATTGTTTCCTCTTGCTCATCAAAGAATTTTAATAGCTGATTCCCAGAGACCAATATTATTTATTTCATCTTGAACATTTTTAATATGAATCAGAGGAAGTAATCCATGTCTGATAATTTGATAAAAATACTTTGAGCACATCCAGCATCCCTTGTTCTGCTCCACTCTTATCATGTTACCTTCAGATTTGTAATTTAGTCTTTTGAGTGACAAAGAAAAGAGCTCTTTGCAGTGGAACAGCCCTAGTTCTCAAGCCAAGTGACCTACTAATGTGTCATTTCGTCTAATACTTTGCTGTGAGTTTATCTCCCAGACTCTGAAAAACTGAAATCATATAAATTACTTTTCTCAACCTGAAAAACTGAGGACCAGATCCTGGATCATAATGATCCCACACAATTACTGGTGGGAGACTACAGACAGGTGAACCAGCTCACCTGTTCCTCCTTTTGGCATAACAAGCTTCCAAAAGAGGTTTTGTACAAAACATAGCTCTTCATTTGAAACTCAGAAAGAAGAGAGAGGAGGTTCCCAAAAGAACCCTCAGCTGCAAAGATAAACCCTCCATCTGCATCGGAGTCACTGTAATCCCCAAACAAATATATTTATAGGAGATTAATGATCTCTCAAATCTCATTCCAGACCAGCTCCTGTTTCAGGAGGTGAGGTGATTAATAAAATCAAATAAAAAATAGATAGCTTTGGATGCAAATTCAAGAGCCCAGGATTGTCTGATAAATAGGCCATATTCTGGGGAAACCATTTAAGAAGAGGTCAAAAATCCTAGAAGCACTGATCAATTCCAGACAAAGGTTATCATATGGCTAAGCAACTGAGCTGTCCGGTCACTAGCATATGCACCTAGTCAGAGGGCACATTCTCCATCATTTCACCAAATCAGATGGTTACCATGCAGTGGGACCCTAAGTCCTGATCCTTTTGATAACAGGTGAATTTACATTTTAGTCTGTTTTATTTCCCATTCCTTTAAGCTAAGATATCAAATTCACTTTAAATCATACTAGCTCTTTGGAATAAAGTTTCTATTATGGCTGAGACTTTGTGTCTGGGGCTAGCAGGTTAGTCTGCATAATTGACATCATCCTAATAGCCAGTAAAGATCAGATTGGAAGAGAAGGTACTCTCAGCAGTGACTCTTAACTTGACCATTTAAGAAGATGGACACGGAACTTAGATGTATTGCTACTAAGGAACAAGGCGCTTAAAGGCTGATGTATCATCCATTGATAATATATATTATATAGGTTATCATCAGCAGGAGTTCTCTGAGGATGCCATTAGATAGGTAAAACAAATCCAAGCAGAATCTGGGCAAAGAAAATTTCAAGCAAATGGGAAATGCTGTTATTAATATACTGCAGCTAATTATTAGGGTAAATTAGTCTGGGGCTCAAGTTACAGAATTCCAGTATCCTTAAGGACTGGCCGTATCTATGTAGGATCTCCAAATTAAAGAAGTGAGATCTCCAAACTAATGAAGGGGATTCTAGGTAGATCCACGCCTCAAGCTCACAGGTTGTTTACAAAATCCAGCCACGTTATTTAATTTGTTCCTATTTATTATGTTCAGAGTAACCAAACAAAAAGTGGCCACACTTATCCATATATCAGCTGCCCCATACTAATTACTTCATATTTATTTGTTTACCACAATGACAGTCTCTCAGTCTCCTGCTTTTTTACCCAAAGTGTGATTTCTCTTGTCCAGAATAGTTCTTGGATATGTACACTCAACGTTGACTTCCTGATTATTTTAGCTTCTCAGTCGACCACACTGGCTTGTTACTGTGTTGTTACAGGCTTGGTAGCCTGTTCTCTATATGTGTTTTCTGATTCATACTCTAGATCCACTAGTTTTGCTTCATGCTATCTAGTCTCAGGCCCCAACACGTTGCCACTGCTCCTTAGGAGAATCTTAGAACATTTGCTGTCTCCTAGAGTACTAACAATCAAGATTTACCTTTACTCAGGTTTTCAGTTGAAAATATCATTGATACACAATATAATACATAGTGAATAAAACAGAAACCAGATTGCTAGACTTGGAATACAAGGGTAAATATAAATGAGTATCACCATAGATACGTAGTCAAATTTCATAGACTCGTGATCAGCATCTGCTTGCCTTCAGGATTCTTAATCCCTTGCATTCCCTGTCCTCCTCTGTATTTCTGGAAGGCTCTGAAAGGGTGACTTTTATGTGCTCCATTCTCGTGATTTTCACACTCGGTCATCAGGAACTGAAGTTCCTCCCGAACAGTCTACTGAGCAGTTCTCTGCCAAGGAGCCGTCTCAGCTGGGCTGGGCATGGTGGGCATCTCTACCATCTACCACTCCGCTCTTAGGGATGGTCCTGTTTTTCTTGGCAGTCCTACTTTTTATGGTGAGTACTGCAGCTATTCAACATCAGCTTCCAGACACTCAAGTTAGGATTTGGGAGGCAAAAGATACAAGTACAGTTCATGGCAAAAGTGAGATAATGCATTTTCCCCACTGAATTTTTAGCAGATCCCAAAACAAGAGTTTCTGTGTTGCAAGAGGTAGCAAAGCAGTCGTACTTTGTTACGTTTTGTTCTGGTTTTCATTTTTCCTCACAACTTGTTCCTTTCCTAGGACTTAAAGGGCTGGCATGAGGACAAATTTAGTTTATTGACACTGTACTGTGTCCAGATTGCACAGTCCCCTCAGGACAGTAAGAATTAGTTACAAACCACAATGTGCTCCATCCTATAGAATGTGCTCAACCAGGAAGATACACTTTGGCTGCACATGCTCCATCTCTGAACTGGTGGTGACTTTAGAAAGCAGGTGCCCAGTTCTTGGAACTCGGTTTACTTTGAGTTAACAAAGGAAGACTGACTTGTTGGTAGGCTACTGATTAGGGAGTAAATAGACATTTCTTTTCAAAAATTTTTTAATGTTTGTTTATTTTTGAGAGACAAAGATAGATAGAGCATGAGTAGGGGAGGGGCATAGAGGGAGGGAGACACAGAATCTGAAACAGGCCCCAGGCTCCGAGCCGTCAGCACACAGTGAGACATGGGGCTCGAACTCACGAACTGTGAGATCATGACCTGAACCAAAGTCAGACGCTTAACCAACTGAACCACCCAGGCCCCCAATAGACATTTCTGAAATACACCACACTACAGAGGTTCTCAGGCCTAGCTATGAGCCAAAATCACAGTTTAACAATTAAAGATGAGGCTCAGAGAATTTACACAACTTGTGCAAAGTCAAATAGCAAATAAATAATGGTCTAAGATGGGATTTAAAGTAAAATTTATTCAAGTCCAAAGTTTACACTCTTTCTACAGTGCTACACTGCTTCCCTGTTTTAAACACACACACACACACACACACACACACACACACACACACACACACATACACACACACACACATTCCTACCAAGGAATTAATTTAGATCAAAGAAAAATATAGAAGCAACCTTCAACTTGACTTGTCATAAATCTTCTCCATATTGTGAATTGCATCATTTGAAATGTTTCCCAAGGGACATGATATCTAAATATCATCAGGACATGTGGATGTCAGATATTATATATTTATGAATGTGAATTATAAAAATAAAAAGTTGACTGTGAAAATATAGACATGATTTTGATGATTTATCATGAAAATGGCTTTTAAACTGATGGCAAGTTGCTCAGAATATAAAATTGCATACATAATACAGTTTGATCTTGTACTGCTGATTAAGTTAATTCCTTCTGATGGGCCGAGAGAAAATGTAAGCAGACAGACAGCTTTGTGACACAGAGCACATCATAAGAGTTTAACTGAATTTTTCACCTGACTTGAGCTGCATAAATTACTAGATCACTCAGTTTTCCCTTTGAAACTCTCCCATTGGGAGTTGCACAGACTCCCAATTAACCCTAACAAGAGAGCCAAGCTACTGAAATGCATGTCTGGAATATGTTCACTGTTTTGTTACTTTAGTGCTTGGGGATCAAACTGCTACTCAATCCTGTTCTTCCTTCTTCCTTAGTAACAAAACCGAGGGATCACTCTAGATAACAACTTTTATAGCTAAATAACTACATTTCCCATTTTCCCATGCAGCTGGAGGTAACTAACAAGTGGAAGTTGGTGGGTAGGTTTGAGAGAAAGCTCTTTCAGAATCAGCCAGAGTTATCAGGTACCTCCTCCCTTATTCCTGCTGGTTCTCTGAACTGCAGGTATGATGACTAGAGCTCCATCAGACATTTTGGATCAGGAGCCGATCCTAAAGACGGGACACCCATGCAAACAATGGGAATAGGAAAAGAGGGGGAAAAAAGGGCCCTTTATTGAGTCACCACCTATCAGTCAAAATAGCTCAGCATTTCATAGCTCTAGTCTTTGTGTTTGAGAAAGAAACAAAGAGAAAGAGAGGGGGAGAGGAAAAGAGAGTGAGAGAGCAAGAGAGAAACTTTTATCATATTGAAGCTAGGGTTATTTCTGGTCTGTGTTACTTGCAGCTGAATGAAATTCTAAGCCAATTCGTTGTCCATTCTGACTAGGGTCAAATGGTACACATTGGCAAAAAAAAAAAAAAAAAAAAAAAGTCTTCTAAGAAGCGGCGATGAGATGTCTGGGGAAGTTGACTTTCTCATTTTTAAGCTCTCATCTTTTATCTATTCTGTTACAATTCTTCATTACTTGAAAGTTGGAACTATGTTGTTTAAAAAGGGAACTCCATTGTTTAGATAGGGAAAATTGACTTTGAGATGATATTAGCAGTCAGCACGGTATAATGTAAAGTGCTTGGGATTTAGAATCAGTTGAGCCCTGAACTCAAATTCCAATTCTCACATTTATCAGCTGTATATCTCCTGTACAAGTTACCTGGTTTTCTTAGGGATAAAATGGGAACAGTAAGAGCCACTTCATGACATAGTTTTTTAACATAATGCTATTAAGTACCATAATACTCAGTGATGGCAGATATATTTGTTATTTCATTTCTATGTCTAATCTATCCAAAACTTATAAATAAATGGTCATGGCCTCTATAAAGTTCTCTAACATTATTGTTAACCCGACTTAATCATTATTTATACCAATTCTGAGCACTATTGCCATATATATTTTATGAGTACTTTTTTTTTTTTTTTTACAGATTCTAAATTCTGTGTATTTCAGATCATTACCAGAGGCCCTTCTAATAAGTGACCGGTCAAGGAGTATTTGAGGCCTGTGTTCTAACTATATCTGTTCTCAGAAATAGCAGAAAACATATGCAGGGCCACAGGGGTTGATTATAGCAATCAGAATTCAGTTCTTTCTTTCCTGCTGACATTATATGTTTTATAAACCATGAATTAGCAGCATAAGCAGTAAAAACGGCCATTTTGATAACTTATATCATGTGAATAGGCCTTAATTATTGTCGTTACATTTTTTTAATTGTCGTTACATATTACACCTTATTCTTGTTCTAAATCCAACTTTTCTACACCTTCTGCATTCATTTTTAGGACACCTTAGTATCTGTAGAGAGGCTGCTTCTATCATACTCTGTTAGACACTAAATCCTTTTATCACCAGGGTCATGGGTTCTTTCATGGATGTTTTAAGATGGCTTTTGGTATCATTAGAAAATAGACAAATCCAATTTTATATTTGTTGTGGGTGTCAGATTAAATTCAAGCTGAATTGTTAGCTGCTAAACCAACTAAAAACTTATTCTGATTTTTTTATTCAATAGTATGTGAAAATAACCCAGGAAGCCATTTCTAGTTAGTGTCATTATAATTTTAGCATGACTTCAGCATTTGGAAACATAATTATGTAATTAATTTTAAATATCTATTAGTACATATCAATCATCAATGACATATTTTTTTAATGTTTATTTATTTTTGAAAGAGAGTGAGCAGGAGAGGAAAGAGAGAGAGGGAAACAGAGGATCTGAAGCAGGCTCTGTGGTGATAACAGAGCCCGATGTGGGCCTCGAACTCACAAACCATGATATCATGACCTGAATCAAAGACGCTTAACCAACTGGACCACCTGGGTGCCCCATCAACGAGGTATTTTTAAGTAACGTTCAGATCACTCTGTCTTAGAAGAGATTCTTCTAGAAAATTTATTAAGGGTACTATTAACAGACTTATGCCCTTTATTAAGATAGAGTTCCAAAGTACACTAGTCAAGCGGCATATTCACATTAAACTTCACATTTAACACGTCCTCTTACTATGATCACATTAAACAAATTAGGCAAACATACACAATTATCTAAATAGGAAATAAATTTAGATACTTTATGATAACACTTCATACTGAGAAGAAATAGCATCCATTTTCATTTGTATGAAATTGACCTTACCTATTTCAACCAATATACATTGAAATTATTCTATGTTCAGGTATTAAATCAGGACTTGGGATTTCTAATATTATATATATATCTATCTATATATTATCTCTCTATATATTATCTATATATATAGATATCTATCTATTATCTATCTATATATTTATATATAGATAGATATCTATATCTATATATATCTATATATTATATATATCTATAGAAATATATATCTATATATCTATATCTATGTCTATATCTATATCTATATCTATATCTATATCTATATCTATATCTATATCTATATCTATCTATATCTATATTTCTCTACCTCCAGGGTGCTCACACTCTAATAAGGGATAATTATATTGTAATGCAGTAAATTCAGTTACGTATACACATGCATGCACATAGGCATGTATATACACACACACACACACACACACACACACACTATTGTGTGTAAACTGATAAAGGATACTTATCTAGATGCCAACTTTAGGGAAGGCTTTCTAGAGATATGACGCTTAAGGAATCAGATTTAGACTGACTTTAAACATGTCACTAATTTGCTTTTTGCACTCTGTTTGTTCTTCAATTTGATACACTACTCTCCAATGAGGATATGCAGAAGTTTTCAAGGAAAGAGGAGCAATGTGAGTTCAGGCATCATTCCTATCCAAGCCCCTGCCAATTTCATACCAAGTCACCATCAATGAAAGCTAAGGAAAGGGGGCATCTGGGTGGCTCAGTCAGTTAAGCGTATGACTTCAGCTCAGGTCATGATCTCACAGTTTGTGGGTTTAAGCCCCGCATCGGGCTCTGTGCTGACAGCTCAGAGCCTGGAGCTTGCTTTGGATTCTGTGTCTCCCCATCTTTCTGCCCCTCCTATGCTCGTGCTCTCTGTCTCTCTCTCTGTCTCTCAATAATAAATAAATGTTAAAAAATATTTTTAATAAAAAAGCTAAGGAAAGGACTGACAGAAAACACAATTAAGAAAGAAACATCTGAATTAAGGGTAAAAACCAAAAAAAGATGACACATACATGCTACAAAAACTGAATAATTTGTTCTAGGCAAAATGTATATGGGACTATATAATTTTAAGACTCTAAGCAAAGCAGTTTATTTACCTGGAAGTTGTTGCAATGTAAGATGCTTATGTAAGAGGTGCTGGCAAAAGCAACAATAACTCCCAAGATATTTTGAGAGCAAGCCAAAGATGAGAGTGACTTATGTGAGAGAAAGATATCCACTGCACTTGGAACTTACTTACTTACTTACTTTATTTATTTATTTATTATCAAGGAAATAATTGTAAATCCACTGGCAACTGTGGCCAACTCCAAGTGGATTTATTGGGGGAAAAAAGATGCATTTTTTTATGGATTGATAAATACTGTGAATTATAAATCCAAAATTGAGAGGAAGGTACAGAAATTTCCTGTGTACCCCTTGCCCCCATATGTACATAGCATTTCCTTATTATCAATATCCACTTCTAGAAATGGTACATTTGTTACTGCTCATGAACCTATATTGATACATTATAACCATCCAAAGTGCATAGTTTGCATTAAGGTTCACTCTTGGCATTGCACTTTCTGTGGGTTGAGACAAATGTATAATGATAGGTATCTATCGTGATAGCATCGTCCAGGGTATCTTCACTGCCCTAAAAATCCTCTGTATTGCACCTCTATATCCCTCGACACTCCCATCTCTGCCTCAAACTACTGGCAACCACAGACTTTTTTTTTAACCTACATCCCCAGTTGTGCCTTTTCTAGAGTGTTAGATAATTGGAATCATATGGTATGTAGCCTTTTCAGATTGGCTTATTTTACTTTTCATGTCTTTTCATGGATTGATAACTCATTTCTCTTTAGCACTGAATAATATGCCATTGGCCAGATGTACCAGTTTATTTAACTGGAAAATATCTTTAGTGCTTCCAGGTTTTGGCAGTTATGAACAAAGCAACTCTAAATATTAATGTGCACATTTTTGTGTGGAAATAAGGTTTTCAACTCCTTTGGATAAATATGAAGGAGCACATTTGCTGGATCCTATGCTAAGAGAATGTTTTGTTTTGTAAGAAATGATCAAATTGTCTTGCAAAATGGCTGCATCATCTTGTATTCCCACCACCAATGAATGAGAGTTCCTGTAGCTCCCCATTGTCACCCAGCATTGGGTGTTGTGAGTGTTCTGGATTTTAGCCATTGTCTTAGGTATATATATAGATCATATCTCATTATGATCATTTTTACTTTGCATTTCCTTGATGACATATGATATGGAGTATATTTCCATATGCTTATTTTCCATCTGTGTAACTTCTTTGGTGATATGCCTGTTAATGACTTTGGCCTATTTTTAAATTGAGTTGTTTGCTTTCTGACTCTTGGGCTTTGTAATTTCTTTGCATATTTTAGATAATAGTCCTTTATCAGATGTGTTTCTTGCAAATGTATTTTCCTAGTCTGTTGCTTGTCCTCTTACCTTCACTTGACATTGTTTTTGATAGGGAAGAAGATGTTTTTTTTGTTTTGTTTTGTTTTGTTTGTTTTTTTTTTTTTTGGTTTTTTTTTTTTGTCACATTCAGGTTAGCAATTAATTCTTTCATGGATTATATCTTTGGTATTATACCTCATAGGACATCACATATCCAAGTTCATCTAGGTTTTCTCTTCTGTTATCTTCTAGGAGTTTTATACTTTTGGATTTGACATTTATTAATTTTGGATTAATTTTTGTGAAGGGTGTAATGTCTGTATCTAGTTTCATTTTTCTTGCATTTGGATGCCCAGTTGTTCCAGCACCATTTGTTGAAAATATTATCTTTGCTTCATTGTATTGTTTTTACTACATTATCCAAAATCAGTTGACTATTTCTGAAGACCTCTTTCTGGGCTCTCTTTTATGTTTCATTGATCCATTTGTCTTTTCTTAATGCCACACTGTCTTGATTACTGTTGTTTTCTAAGAAGGAATTAAGTTGTGTAGTATCAGCCCGCCAACTTCGTTCTTCAATACTTTGTTGGCTGTTTGGGGTCTTTGCCTCTCCATCTCTAATATCTAATATAGATATTAGAATGAATTTTGTCAATATCCACAATATAACTTACTGGGGTTTTTTTTTAATTGAAATTGCATTGACTCTAATATTCAAGTTGGGAAGTACTGACATCTTAACAATATTGATGCCAATATTGTTGACATTGTTCCTACCCATGACCATGACATATCTCTCCATTTAGTTTAGCTTTGATTTCATTCAGTTTTATAGTTTTCTGCATACAATTCTTGTATACAGTTTGCTAGATTTACATCTAAGTATTTCATTTGGGGGGATCTAATGTAAATAATATTGTGATTTCAACTTCAAATTATACTTGTTGATTTCTAGTTTATAGAACAGTGAAGAACTTTTGTATATTAACACTGTATCCTACTAACTTGCTATAACTGCTTATCAGCTATGGGATGTTGTCAGTTCTTCCAGATGTTCTACATTTTCTACAATTGATCATGTCTGTGAACAAAGATAGTTTTATGTCCTCTCTCTCAATCTGTATACATTTTATTCCCTTTCCTTGTCTTACTGCATTAGTACTTCCAATATGATATTGAAAAGGAGTTATGACAGGGGACATCCTTGCTCTGTACTTGATTTAGTGGGAAAGCTTCAGCTTGCTCATCATTGTCTATGATGTTAGTGGTAGGTGTTGTACTTATTCTATATCAAGTTGCAGAAGTTCCCCTCTATTCCTAGTTTACTCGAAGTTTCTGTCATGAGTGGCTGCTGAATTTTGTCTGTGCTTTTTGGCATCTACTGATATAATCATGTGACTTTTCTTTTTTTAGCTTATCAGCATGATGGATTGCATTCATCAATTTTGGATTGTTGATCTAGTCTTGCCTACGTGGAATAAATCCCATTTGGCCATAATAGATAATTAATTTTATACATTTTTGGATTCAATTTGCTTACATTTTGTGGAGGATTTTTGCATCTATGTTCAGGAGAGAGATTGGTCATTTTCTTTAATGCCTTTGGTTTTGGTAATAGGTAATACTGGCCTCATGAAATAATTTGGGAAATACTTCCATTATTTCTATCCTCTGAAAGAGATTATAGAGAATTGGTGTAATTTCTTCCTTACATGTTTGATGGAATTCACCAGTGAACCCAACTGGCACCAGTGTTTTCTGTTCCATTTTAGAAGGTTATCATTTATTGACTCAATTTCCTTAACGAATTCAGGCTTATTTAGATCTCTAGTTCTTGTGTGAGTTTTGGCAGGTTATGTTTTCCAAGGACTTGGTCCATTCCTTCTAAAACTTGTGAGCCTACAGTTGCTCACAGCATTCCTTTATTGCCCTTTAATGTCCTTTTCTCTCTATGGATCCAAAAAGAGTTGTTGATTGTTCAGTTTGTTCAGCTTTTTATTTGCTGTTAGGCTGCAGTGGTGAGTTCTAGGTCCTTACATGTGGAACCAGGGATCAGAAGTCCTACTAATCATTTTTTAAAATTTTAAATGGACTTTTTAGCATTTTTAATGTTTTTTTCTGTTATGTAAAATAACACAATTTTATATATTTTTCAATGTTTCAAAAAGAATTCATCCTTTTCTCCAGATTTCTGGTTTGGGGGATTCATTCATGTTTATTCTAGGAGATATTTGCTTTTCTGAAAAAAAAATATTTTCATTTCATTCAGCTTTTTAAAAAATGTTAAAACTTCCACCAATTATATCTGTTCTGAAAATTTATATTCAGACAATATAATTTTTGTCAGAAATGAAACTTTTAAAATGTGTTAAATATCAGCAAATTAATACAGCATAGAGAATTAAATGAAAATGAATGAGGGGTGCCTGGGTGGCTCAGTTGGTTGAGTCCAACTTCAGCTCAGGTCATGATCTCACAGTTCCTGAGTTTAGGCCCCGCATCAGGCTCTGTGCTGAGAGCTCAGAGCCTGGAGCCTGCTTACGATTCTGTGTCTCCCTCTCTCTCTGCCCCTCCCCCACTTGCGCTCTGTCTCTCTCTGCCTCTCAAAAATAAAAATTAAAAAAAAAAGAAAAAAAAATGAAAATGAATGACAATTTTAAGGTCTAGAAAATGAATAAAATTATTAGGATACATATATAATACAGGATTCTATCTTACTGTACAACCTTAACAAAATTTCCTCAGAAGATAAAACTTAAGCCAACATCAATGGCACCAAAGAATTGCAAACGCTTTTTTTTTTATTCACTAATTCTTTTGATTTATTTCTCTTTCAACCACTCTGATCCAAACAAGTTGTTTTAAAACACATGATGCATTTCCAACACAGCTATAGTAACAAGAAGGCTATGGAAGATTTCCCTAAATTAAAAAGCTACTTGCTTGATGTCATAAGTTAACCCTGAGGGTCCTCAGGCAGATGTCAACAAAGGGAAAATTATATGATATTATGGTTTATGTACTGATGATTATCTTTTTTAAAAAAGAATCAAGGCTTATATTCCCTACTATACTCCATCTTAGCTGCTGGACAGCAACTATTGAGTCTGCTTTTGTATATATGACTCTAACATAGTGTTTGAGATGAGCTAGGGGCTTGATATGTATTTTCAAATGAATAGACATTACACATTGATGGCAGCTTTTGATTTATGTATGAGTATACTTATGGAAGAGTCTAAGCATCCATTCGGTTCATACACGCTTTCTGCAGTATAATGTTGCTTTCAGGTCTGGGAGAAGGGAGACAGAGAGAGAATGTGAAAGCAAATTATCTCAGCAGGATGTCTCCCTCCTGTTGATAAAAAGATTTAGTAAGGCTTAAAGGAGCTCTACACAACATCATCTAACAGTACCCCTGTTCTTTGGTCTTACCCAATAGAGGACACTCCAGAAAGCCAGCCTATATATGAACGCACTAGCTAATTCCACATTATTTGTACAGTTACAACCAAGAGAGAAATACAAGCCATCAGAATAATTGGAAGATTTCAACCAAAGTGTGGGGCTTTTTTCTTAGGCTCTGAAGATTACATGGAGAAGACTGCATTACAAAGTAAACAGATACATTTTTTCTGAGCATAAACATTATATAAAACTCAAAACTTGAAATAAGACTTTGAATTGAAGATGTTCATCTTGACCCAATAGAAAAATGGAGGCAAAGTTAAATGTTTCAAGTATTTATTTCCCTAAAATCCATCCAAATCAGATAGCCATTTGAGAAAGTCATGTATAAAAAAATCCCTTCTGCCAGTTTTCTATTTAATGCATTATAATCAGAAATTAGAGTTTTGGGGCAGTAACAATGCAAATATACAACTTCTTCAGTGATTGAATCTAAGCTCAGGAAGAGAAAATGCACTTTTTACTTATAGAATCTAACTGTAGATATAACCATTCATTGATATAAAGGAGGCATTAGTGCTTAACTGCTTGAATTTGGCATATTAAAAGGTTTGGGCAAGCATTTATGCTTATACATTTATGATTAGATTATTATGAAAGAGACTGCTTTTAAGGAATAAATTTGAGTTTACGATCTGTTAGCAAGGAGTTTATCCTAGCATAATCTATATCAGCATGCCAAAGTCCCAAGGGCACTCTGAATTCAACATGTCAAGTGCTAAACTCATTTTTACTTTATCCTTTTCTACACTTACTCTTTCCTTGTTTATATTAGGTATATCTCAGGGAACAGCAACACCAATCATCCAGTCACACAAGCCAGAAATATGAAAGACATTTTATCATTCCTCTCTCTCAACCTGTACATGAAATCTTTCAAAGTGACCAGATCATTCTCCAGCCTTCATGTCTCTCAAGTGAACCCTGGTCTCTCCAGTCCTTCAAACAACACATAAGTTTAAATATTCATTATTTTTTCCTAAATTTTTGTAATAGCCTCCTAACCAATTTTCCTAATTTCAGTCATAGTCCTTTCTCATTGATTTTTCCCTTGTACCTGAAGAGATCTGTTTTACAATGCCAAGAACAAACCACTTCCCTGTTCATTACGCTCTGTGACTTTCAGAATAAAACCAGACTCTTGCCCATAACACTACGGATCTTATGTGTCTTTCCTTAGATCACTAGTTTTTCATCTCTCTTTTTTTTCAATATATGAAATTTATTGTCAAATTGGTTTCCATACAACACCCAGTGCTCATCCCAAAAGGTGCCCTCCTCAGTACCCATCACCCACGCTCCCCTCCCTCCCACCCCCCCATCAACCCTCAGTTTGTTCTCAGTTTTTAAGAGTCTCTTATGCTTTGGCTCTTTCCCACTCTAACCTCTTTTTTTTTTTTTCCTTCCCCTCCCCCATGGGTTTCTGTTAAGTTTCTCAGGATCCACATAAGAGTGAAAACATATGGTATCTGTCTTTCTCTGTATGGCTTATTTCACTTAGCATCACACTCTCCAGTTCCATCCACGTTGCTACAAAGGGCCATATTTCGTTCTTTCTCATTGCCACGTAGTACTCCATTGTGTATATAAACCACAATTTCTTTATCCATTCATCAGTTGATGGACATTTAGGCTCTTTCCATAATTTGGCTATTGTTGAGAGTGCTGCTACAAACATTGGGGTACAAGTGCCCCTATTCATCTCTCTTAAGTTCACAACTTCAGCCTCTCATCCCTCAAAGTGGAACACAGCTGTTTCTCTTTCTAGATTAGACTCCTCCTATCTGAAAATTTGGCCAACTCAACATTCCCGAAGGATGAAACTAAATAATTTCCACTGGGTCACTTATGCTAAGTTCCTTCCTCCAAAATGCCCAACTTAACTGTATTGGCACCTAAGTTCTATTTTTTTTTTTTTTACTTATATACCTATTTGTAAACACCTCACAGGCAGATAGAGTTTATGCATCTCTTTGTTTTCAGATAATCTATTATGAGGTGTGGTACATTCATTTGGTAAGTGCACTCTGATAAAAACTAGGCTACATCTCCTTTAAGTTACATACCAGGGCACCTGGGTGGCTCAGTTAGTTAAGCATTCCGCTCCGGTCATGATCTCACAGTTTGTGGGTTGAGCCCCTTGTCAGGCTCTGTGCTGACAGCTCAGAGCCTGGGGCCTGCTTTGGATTTTGTCCCTCCCTCTCTCTGCCCCTACCCCGCTCATGCACGCATGCGCATGCTCATTCTCTCCCTCTCTCTCAAAAATAAACATTAAAAAAATCTTTTAAAAAGAACATTTAAGTTACATACCAATACTCTGATGATTCAAAACATAAGTAAAAGACACTATCCATAGCTACTTTATTCTCCTTTAAAGTTTCACCTTGTGGGACCATAAAAATCTTTAACATACTTAATATATTTTAGAAAAAAATAATTATTCTTGATACAGAATAAATAGATATTTCTAGAGTATATTTGATTGGGAAAAAACATTTTCTTTTAATTTTTAAATCTATGTATTTATTTTGAGAGAGACAGAGACAGTGCAGGTGAGGAAGGGGCAGAGAAAGAGGGATACAGAATCCCAAGCAGGCTCCACACTGTCAGCATGAAGATGGATGAAGGACCCAAACCTACAAAACCTTGAGATCACGACCTGAGATGAAACCAAGAGTTGGACACTTAGCTGTCTGAGCCAACTAAGAGCTAAGGAAAAAAACATTTTGTATGAGTAGTCATTGTCTATTGTATTTACAAATGCCAATGCTCTTTATATATCTTCACTTTCCGTATTAAATACATGGATAACATGACCAGAATTTATGTAAAATGCTTTAATTCTCACCAAATCTAAGAATTCACAGCATTTGCTAGGTACTCACATATAAAAATTAAAATTCTTATTTAAATGGCAATAAACAGATATCTATTGATAATTACTTTAAATGTAAATAGGCTAAATACTCTAATCAAAAAGCACAGGGGCTGAATGAATTAAAAAAAAAACTATATGCTATCTACAAGAGACTCACTTTGGGGCATCTGGGTGGCTCTTGATTTCAGCTCAGGTCATGATTCCAGGGTCATGGGATCGAGATCTGCATCAGGCTCCTCCTTGAGCATGGAGCCTGCTTAAGATTCTTTCTCCCTCCCTCTATCCTTCTCCAGCTCTCTCTCTCTCTCAAAAAAAAAATAATAATAATAAAATAAAATAAATTTTAAAAATCCTAAAAATTTAAAAATAAATAAACAAAATAGAATCACTTCCTATCTAAAGACACACACAGATTCAAAGTAGAAGAATGGAAAAAGATATTCCATGCAAATAGAAATGAAAAGAAAGATGGTGTCACAATGCTTCTGTGAGAGAAAACAGACTTTGAAACAAATACTGTAGCAATAGACAAAGATGGGAATGCCATAATGATAAATAGATCTATCCAACAAAAAGATATAATACTTGGAAATATTTATGAATACAACATAGGAGCACCTAAGAATATAAAGACACATAGGGAAATATTAAACAGACACAAAGGGAAAAATTGACAGTAATACAATAATAATAGGGGACTTTAACAACCCACTGGCATCAATGGACAGATTAACCAGACAGAAAATTAATAAGGAAACATTGACCTTAAGAGGCACTTGGACTAGATATAGATATGTACAGATTACATATTAGACCACACTTAATAGTTGTATACAGAATGTTCCATCCAAAATCAGTGCAATACACATTCTTATCAAGTGCACATGAAACATTCTCCAGGACAGATCATATGTTAGGCTGCAAAAAAGTCTCAAGAAATTTAAAGAGAATGAAATCATACCAAGACTCTTTCCTGACCATAACAGTATACAACACTAGAAATCAATTGTAAGAAGAAAACTAGAAAAAAAATACAAATATATGGAGACTAAACGGCATACTACTAAAACATCAAGAAATCAAAGACGAATTCAAAAAAGTAATTTAAAACAGTGGCTCCTGGGTGGCTCCATTGGTAAAGTGTCCGACTCTTGGTTTCACCTCAGGTCATGATCTCATGGTTTAGTGAGCCCCGCCCTGCATCAGGCTCTGTGCTGGCTGCACAGAGTCTGCTTGGGATTCTTTCTCTTCAGCTTTCTCTACTGTTCAACTCATGCTGTCTCTGTCTCAGCCAAATAAATAAATAAATAAATACACAAATAAATAAATAAATAAAACTTTGAGAAAAATTAAATAACTTAAAACAAATGAAAATAAAAACACAATGTTTCAAAATTTGGGGGACACAGCAAAGGCAGTTTTAAGAGAGAATTTTATAGTGATACAGGCCCATCTCACAAAACAAGAAAAATTTGACCTTAAGGATCTAGAAAAATAAGAACAAAGCCCAAAGTTAGTACAAGGAAGGGAATAATAAAGATTACAGTATAAATAAATAGAGACTTAAAAAATAAAAAATAAAAAGAAGTGATTAATGAGACTAAAATCTGGTTCTTTGAAAAGATAGGAAAAGAAACCTTTAGCCAGATTTGTCAACAAAAAAAGAAAGAGGTCCCAAATAAATAAAATCAGAAATAAAGAGAAGTTACAAATGATAACACAAAAATACAAAGGATTATAAGAGATAATTACACACCAACTGGACAAATCTAAAAAACAAAAACAAAAACAAAAAACATGAATGGATACATTTCTAGAAACATACAATCTTCCAAGACAGAGTCAGAAAGAAATACAGAATATGAACAAATTGATTATTAGCAATGAAACTGAGTCAATAATCAAAATATTTCCCAGAAAACAAAAGATCAGGACCAGATGACTTCACAGGTAAATACTACCCAAATTTAAAGAAGAGTTAATACCCATTCTTTTCAAACTATTACAAAATTCAAAGAGGAAGGAATGCTTCCAAACTCATTCAATGAGGCCAGCATTACTCTGATACCAAAATCAGAGAAAGGCGCTACTAAAAAAAGAAAATTATAGGAAAATACACCTGATAAACATGCAAAGATTCTCAATAAAACATTAATAAACTGAATTCAACAATACATTTAAAGAGTCAGACATCATGATAAAGTGGGATTTATACCAGAGACTCAAGAAGGGTTCAATATCTGCAAATCTATCAGTGGGATCACTACATTAACAAAATAAAGGACACAAATCATACGATCATCTTCATAGATGCAGAAAGAAATATCTGACAAAACTAAGCATTTGATACAAATTCTTACCACAGTGGGTATAGAGGGAATGTAGCTCACCATAATAAAGGATATATGACAAACCCATAGCTAATACCATACTCAATAGTAAAAAGCTGAAAGGTTTTCCTCTAAGACCAGAAACAAGAGAAGGATGTCTACTTTTGCCACGTTTATTCACATGTTATTGGAAATCCTAGCCACAACAATTGGGTAAGAAAAAGAAGTAAAGGATATACAGATTGGAAAGGAAAAAAAGTAAAACAATATTTACTGGTGACATGATACTATATATAAAAAAACATGGAATCTCCACAAAAGAAAAACCTGTTAGAACTAATAAATGAATTCAGTAAAGTTACAGGATACGAAATCATTACATAAAAATGTTGCACTTCTACATACTAGTAATGAAGTATCACAAAGATAAATTAAGTAATTCCATTTGCAATTGCACCAAAAAGAATAAAATACCTAGGAATAAATTAATCATTACAAGGAAATACCTGCACTCTGAAAACTAAGACATTGATGAAATTGATGACAGCACAACTAAAGGAAAATATGTAAGTGCTCATGAATTGGAAGAATTAATAATGTTAAAATTTCTAGACGACTGAAAGCAACCTACAGATTCAGTGCAGTCCTACTAAAATACCAATGGCATTTTTACAGAACTAGAGCAGATAACCCCAAAATTTGTACAAAAGCCCCAGATAGCCAAGAGAAAGAGCAACAAATATGAAGATATCATGCTCCCAGATTACAAATTATACTACAAAACTGTGGTAATCAAAATGGTGTAATACTGGCACAAAAACAGACATGGAGATGAGTGAAATAGAATACCAGGAATAAACCCACATTCATATGGTCATTTAATCTATGACTAAAAAGGCAAGAAAATACAAGAAAGAAGATAGTCTCTTCAATAAATGGTGATGAGAAATTGGACAGCTACATGCAAAAGTATGAAACTGGACCACCTTCTTACACCATACACAAAAATAAACCCCGAATGGATTAAAGACTTAAATGTAAGACCCCGAACCACAAAATTCACAAAATTCCAAAAAAAAAAAAAAAAAAAAAGGCAATATGCTCTTTGGCATTGGTGTTGATGATGTTTATTTGGATCTGTCTCCTCAAGTACGGCAACAAAAGTGAAAATAAACAAATGGGACTACACAAAACTAAAAAGCTTTTGCACAGTGAAGGAAACCATCAACAAAATGAAAAGGTAACCTACCGAATAGTGGAGGGTATTCACAAATGACGTATCTGATAAGAGGTTTACATCCGAAATATATAAGGAACCCATACAACTCAATATCAAAAAACCAAAGAACCCAACTAAAAAATGGAGAGAGGGCCTGAATAGACATTTTCCAATGAAGACATACCATGGGCCAATAGGCACATGAGAAGATCCTCACCATCAGTAACTATCAGGGAAATGCAAACTGAGAGATCACCTCACACCTGTTAGAACTATTACTATACTAATTGTTAATAAAACTGTAATCAAAATGATAAGAAACAATTGTTGGCAAGGATGTGGATAAAAGGAAATTCTTGTCCTCTGTTGATAAGAATGCACATTGGTACAGCCACTATAGATAACAGTATGGAGTTTTCTTTAAAAAAAAATATAAATAAAACTACCACATGATCCAGAAATTCCACTTGTAGGTATTTATCCAAAAAAATGAAAACACTAATTCAAAAAGACATACATATCCCTATATTCATTGCAGCATTATTTACAATAGCCAAGATATAAAAGCAACCTAAATGTCCATCAACAGATGAGTGAATAAGAAAATGTGATATGTACACACACACACACACACACACACCAAGAGATTACTCATGCATAAAAAATTTAAAATACTTGAAACAGATAAACATAGGGGAAGGGAAGGAAAAATAAGATGAAAACAGAGAGGGAGGCAAACGATAAGAGACTCAAATACAGAGAGCAAACTGAGGGTTGCTGCAGGGGAGGGCGGTGGGGGATGGACTAAATGGGTGATGGACCTTAAGGAGGGCACTTGTTGGGATGAGCACTAAGTGCTAAATATAAGTGATGCATCATTGGGTTCTACTCCTGAAACCAATACTACACTAAATGCTAACTTGAATTAAAATTAAAATAAATGAAAAAATAAAATATTTATCATTTATGACAACATGGATCAACCTAGAGAGTATGATGCTAAGTGAAATAAGTCAGAGAAGGACAAATAATAAATACTATATGATTTCACATATATGTGAAATCTAAAAATCAAAACAAACAAAACAAAATAGAAACAGACTCATAAACACAGAAAACAGATGGTTGTTAAGGGGGGGGGTAGAGTGATGGACAAAAGAGGTGAAGGGGGATTAAGAGATGCAATCTTCCAATTATAAAACATAAGACACTGGGATGTGATGTACAGCACATAGTCAAAGATATTGTAACAACTTTGGATGGTTTGGATGGTGACATATGGTAACTAGACTTACTGTAGTGACCATTTCATAATGTATACAAGTATCACATCTGTATGATGTACACCTTAAACTAATAGAATATTGTATGCCAATTATTCTTAAATAAAAATATAAAATAAAATACTTTGTTCTTTTGAGCAGTCAAAATTGTCACATAATTTTTCAAAGTTTCTTTTCATAAAAATGTTCTCTCTTAATCCTGAAAATTGTAAGCACTTTCTAGAAAAAAAAAACCTGTTTTTTTTAAGTCTGTCAACATATATAGCTTCTTCTGCATGTCTTTATTTAGGCAAAGAAAAATTTATTTGATACACAGTTAATATTTTCTAAGTTGTCTAATAGTTATATATATATATATATGTACATATAGATGTATATGTATGTATATGCATATGTATATGTATACGTACACACACACAGACACATATATATATGTACTATGTTTTTTAATCCTCAGGAGGAGTGGTGCGGAAAAAAAAAGGAAATGACATTGTCCCAATCTGTATTGTGTACCAAGCATTTTACATATATCTTATTTAGTCATAAATGTTTAGGAAATCATAATTATCATACTTAATATTAAACAACAAGATGATTTTTTCCCACTGACCCTTGAGAAGGAAGAATTACTGATACCAGATTAACGAAGTGAAATTCCATTAATGAGAAGAGTAATTTAACAAACAGCACCAAGACTGTGAAGTACTAAGTTACAGATATTCATTGAACACAGTCATTAAAGGGGCACCTAGGTGGCTCAGTCAGTTGAGTGTCCAAGTTCGGCACAGGTCACGATTTCACAATTCATGGGTTCAAGTTCCACACCTGGCTGTGTGCTAACAGCAACATGGATCCTGCTTTGGATTCTCTGTGTCCCTGTCTCTCTGCCCCTCCCCTGCTTGCTTACATTCTCATTCTCATTCTCTCTCTCTCTCTCTCTCCCTCTCTCTCTCTCTCTCAAAAGTAAACATAAAAAAATAGTCATATGTTCAAGCATCTGTATAAAATGCTATCATATAAAGGTGTATCCCATATGGTACCAATTCTCCTTATGTTTGTCATTCTGCCCAAAACAGCAACCAGGTAACATTTGAATTTCTATCTTGGTCAAAAGATACGCTGCTGAGGGTATTTCCATTTATTCCTTATCATCTTCCTTCACTTATCTCTTTCTTCACTTTCTTCTTATCCTTTTTATATACAACCTTGTACTGAAATATTTGTTACTTTTCAAGTTATTCTTTTCTACTTCATCTTTAGTCTGTAGCGGGTTGTAGACTGCATGCATGTTTCTTGCTGCATGCAGTTGAACCAGATACCTTTTCTTCTCTCAGTAATAAGATACCCGCATCTATATCCTGTCTAATAATGGGAACCCAAATCAGTGTCATTTTCTCTTAGAGGGAAAAAAAACCTAAAAGTCAAATTATCCTTGATAATCTATAACAAGTGCATAACAGAGCAAGTTCTGTACAATTCTGATATATTTTACGCTAGATTTCTATGAAAAATACTTCAAAGATCAAACTGATAGGTGAGTGTATAAATTTTTTGTAAAACGAATACAGGAGTACCCTGTAGGACATTTGGTATTGGTTTAGCAAAATAGCCAAAGTCCATGTTTAATTTGTTTTGTTTTGTTTTGGTCACCTACTGTCATAAAATAAGAAAATTGAAAAACTGGTAAAATATGAAATCTAGGGGCGCCTGGGTGGCGCAGTCGGTTAAGCGTCCGACTTCAGCCAGGTCAAGATCTCGCGGTCCCTGAGTTCGAGCCCCGCGTCGGGCTCTGGGCTGATGGCTCAAAGCCTGGAGCCTGTTTCCGATTCTGTGTCTCCCTCTCTCTCTGCCCCTCCCCCGTTCATGCTCTGTCTCTCTCTGTCCCAAAAAAAAAAAAAAAAAAAGTTGAAAAAAAATATGAAATCTAACTTCAAGATAAATTTATAATACTTTCATATTAAGTAACTTTCTAAAATGATAGTATAAAATATTTGACTTACAAGAAACTAAAATAAGACTTAACATAAATATTTCACTTCTGAAACATATTTTTTTAGTGGCTGAGTTTCCTAGCACCACTTACATAAGTTATAATAAATAGATTTCTTTGATTCCTGTCAAAATTCCCAAGTTTCTTGGGGTTATTTGTTGTGATAACTAACAAAATACAAGTGTGAAATTCTCTACATAATCAAAAATAAATGTGAAAATAATATTGTCAAAAGCAAAAATAAATTAATCTCTACTCTAGTATAAAATCTGTTGGCCATAATTATTATATTTTGAAAACATTATATATTTTTGAAATTATATATATTTTAAAACAATTATATATTTTAAAATTATATCTTTTAAGTTATATCTTTTAAAACAAACATGTTTATAAACTGTGACAAACTTACTTGGAGTTAAAATATGATTTAAGCTATTGTGAGTTTCTCTACAATATTTCTTTTTCCTTTTCCTGTACTTTGTAATCAAATTAAGTATCTCTCAATACAGATTTGTATAGTATTTACATAAAATGGCAGTCATATTCTCCTTTGCTTCAGTTTATTCACTAGTGTGAAAAATAAGATTTTTTTCCAAACAAACTATTGAGAAGCAAAATGATTAGGATTAAAGTTGACAAGGAGAATATATTAATATGTTAAATTTCAAATATTTTGGAAATAATTATGTCTAACCTGAAGAAAAACTTAAGATACTCGCCTTTCTAAAAAAGATACCGTTTCTTCTAGCTCAATAATAATCTAAAAACAACAACAACAAAAGTACAGAAAAACAGGTAACACAGGCAAATAAACATTATTCACTTATTATAGGTCAGAATAATATCACTTGGAAAAGTAAACATCTAGATTTTTTCCTAATTTGGCCACAGAAGTACAATACTATTCGTAAACCTTCAGAGGAAGATCTACCAACATTAAAATCATTAGCAAGAATATATGTCACTCCCCACAGAATATATCAAAGGTTGCACAGCCATACCCCAGGTTATAGGCACAGGGAAAAGAATACATGAAACTAGACTGGGCAGGCAATTAAGCAGTTTTGTAAAACTGGGGCAGGGGCAATGGTGGTAATATTACTCACTAGCTATAGTAAGATCCTAGCTGGAAACTTGAATGGAACAGAAATAGGAAACAAAAAAAAGAGAGGTTAAATGCAAATGTGTGCTTTGAATTTCTGAGTATTGCAGAGAAATTGCTATAGTTGTTGAGTCTAGGTAAGTCAAGGTAGTAATTAAATCATATCATTTCATGCTTCCCTGCCTCTGATATTATCATAACTTGTCAAAGTGCTACTCATAAAAAGCAACAGAAAAGTTGGAAGTTCTCTCCTGGTGCACTAAGGTGGCTCAGCATTAGAGCAAAACAAGCAATATTTTTCAACTCTAACTCACAGTAAGGAATCATTTAATGAATCACCAAGAGCCATCACCTAACTATGTGAACAATACCAATCTAGGTACTTTCCCAATATCCAATTTCTTCTAATGGTTATCATTCTGCTAAATCACTACCTTGAAATTCTGAAGTCCTCTTGAGTTTCTAATGCTCTATTGACATTTGTGTCCAAATCATTCTGGTTGCATTGATTTCTGCCATTACAATCGAGTGTAAGAAACTCAGTATAGTTAAGGTGCTATGGGAGATAATGGAGAGAAAATATTGAAAGATTTTTCCAAATGCAAGAGTATATTAATATGTTATAATGGAATTGTAAGTGTTCTAGGACAAATTTGTCATTACAATTAAATCCTACCATGAAAAATGGGTGGGGCTACTAACAAACTATTTTCTAATGAAACGAAAAAAAAAAGGTTCTTCATTTCTAGTTATGTAGTAAAGAATTTGGCCTAGCCCCAAGAAAAGTCTGACTTTTACTTTTGGCTTCTGGGAAGGTATCTATGTTATACCTGATAGAAATGTCTTTGTTTAGGTCGGAGGCCAACCACACGGGATCTAAGACTACCACATTTAAGAGTCTTAGGTTGAGGTGGACCATACAGAAATATTAACCATGTAATTTGGAGTGAAGGCTTTCAGTCACTCTGTATCAGTTACCAGAAAACTGAGATCAATCATGTCTATGTGATGGAGCTTGATAAAAACTCTAGACACCAAAGCGTGGGGCTGTTTAGCAATATTCCAAGTGAGTTGTCACACATAAATGCTAAGAGACTATCTGGACTCTATGAGAGAAGACAAGAGAAGCTTTGCATTTGGAACCCTCCCAGACTCTTCCTCATTCATCTCTTCCTTTGGATGATTTTGATCTGTATCTTCTCCTGTAATAAATCATAATCATGCATATACAGCTTTCAATGAGTTCTAAGAGTTCTCCTAGTGAATCACTGAAACTGAAGAGGGTTCAGAAAAACCCCTAAACTTTCAATTGGTGTCAGAAGGAAAGATAGTCTTGGGAACTATGTCTTAAACCTCTGAATTATGGCTAATTCTGGGACACCTTCTTCAAGAACTCAGCTGATAGAATTCTACAGAAGTCAACTTCTTCCCCTTGTTTATGAAAGTTGCTTTCAGAAGTTTGGTTAATAACAACACCCTTCATTTTCAGAGAACAGTAAAAAAAAAGAAATTTGTAAAATTTCAAGTTGATTAAATGTACCTGACCTCAAAATTGTGCCTTCTATTGAAAAAAAAAAAATAACAGTATGCCCGCTCAATTTGTCATCAGGGCCTTTCACATCAATTACTACTGAAAATATTAAAAGCACAAAAATGCTGTTAAAAGATTTAGGAATGAAAGAAGCAAAAGCCAAGAAAAGAAAAGAAACATTTAAAACTTGTCAATAACATGCCAAAGACTGTTAGTTGATTTACACACATTTTTCCCATAATTAATTGCTTATAAGGAATTACTATTATGTTACTTGTGCATTTGAGAAACTCAGGATATGAAAGATTGAATTACATACTAGTTTCATATAGGCTAAGTGGTGGAATTAGTATCTTAAATTTTCTTTGTCTAATTTGAAAGACCAAGTCCTTTCTATATCACTAATCTGCCTCCACTAAGTAACTATAAAACATCAGGGTATAGGAATTTTTAAATTACAAATACCGTGGCTCTTCTATGTGACATTGATAAAACCTTCCAAAATCTATTTGCATCCAGATCCTTATTCTGTGGAAACAGAGAAAATAGTTAAATGAAAAAAAAATAACCAAAATTCATAAAACAATGTGTATAGCCAAAAATGCACTACCTCTTTTCAAAGGGTTGTAACATACTTTATCAGATCTACTTTCATAAGATCCATGAGTGTAAACCTCAAGGATTTCTACTTTTGGCTTTAATTTTAGAGCATGAGTAGAAGCAGTTGCATCAACAGCAGGGTGAATAGGAGTTACTGAGCTAAAAGGGATTCAGCCTAAAAAATGTCCTATTATTGGTGTGCCTGGGTGGCTCAGGAAGTTGGGCATCTGACTCTTGATTTTGGCTTAGGTCATGATCTCATGGTTTGTGAGACAGGGCCCCACATTGGGCTGTGTGGGAGTCTGGTTAGGATTCTCTCTCTCTCTCTCTCTCTCTCTCTCTCTCTCTCTCTCTGCCCCTGCCCTGTCATGCACTCTCTCTTAAAATAAATAAATAAACTTTTTTTTTTAAGTCCTCTTATTCTCGTAGGGAGTGTTGACATCTAAACATCAGAGAGAAATAATACCTGGACTACTTCACTGTAATCCTTTCCCTATAAAACCCTTTCCCCATCCCAAGTCTTAATCCATTTTAGAGTAACTGAGCTGGGATAAGAGTTGCACTTGCAAACTGAAGATTATACATAAAGCCCTTGATTGCTTCCTTGTTGAATGCAAGCTGACCTAGAAGGGAGAAAAGCATTGACTAATGTATCTGAAAATGGGTCTTTTACTAAGCTTCTATCTCACTTTCCATATCCACTCTTCTTTGTGGTATGTTAAAGTAACAATCATAGTTACTGATACCTGTATTTGGCATGTAGGTTATCTTTTTCAAAGAAAAATTTCCACTCTACTACTGATCTATCCCAAGAATGCAAAGCATCATATAAAACATTTCAAACCCAAACAAAATTGCGCTTATGTAAAGACAAAGGAGTCAGCCAAGGATGCAAATATAGACCATCAAAGGCACTTCTGATACAATGATTTATTGATGTTAATAGGTCACGCAAATCAGGCCAATTCTCAGGGCTGACTTCAGACTCCAAGCTTCAAAATCCCTCAGGGAAAGAGACGGTCTTATTATCTTTACTTAAAGACTAGTTTAGGCTTTGCAAACTTTATAAACCAAATAATTCAGAAGAGGAGGATTCCTAGAGATGTCCTCAATACTGAAAAACTAAGAGATAACAGAATTTAAGAACTGGGAACAACTTTAATGAATACTCAGTCCAATTCATCTTACAAATGTAGATATTGAGGCCCAGAGAGCTTAAATAATTTTTCTAGGATTGAGGGGAAATTAGCGTAATGAAGACTGCTGATTTCTTCACTTTGCATTCATAGTTCTAAGAAATTTTCTTATTTAACAATTTCACTGAAAATAATCCAATACACAGATTCCATATGCAATGGCAGGATTCTTGGGAACTCAATTGCTGAGGCATAGCATGAAGTAAAATTGCTATTTTCTTTCTAATGTTTCTAGATGGAAAAAAAGAATGATTTCTTTTACTAAATAAGAGTATTCTAAAGTAGCATGGAGAAGACAGTAGAGTCTCTAGTATGTCCTAACAAGGGAAAAGAAATATGCGATAAACTATTTAAGTTCAACTGGGGAGACACAATATGGTGGACAGACAGTCCCTGAAGAGAGACAGTATATAAACAGCCCATATGCATGAGCAATAACTGGTATCATTACTGCTAATATTACTACTGACAGAATCAAAGACCCTGTCCTCAGAGCCCCTGTTGAACAAAGGCCCCTCCCAACCATCTTAGAACACGTATAACTGAAGCCTGAGTTCTCCACCACTAATGTCAGTAGACACCAAAAAACATTTGACAAAATCCAACATCTATTCCTGATAAAAATCATCAGCAAACGAGAAATAGAAATTATCTCAACCTGATAATGGGCATCTATGAGAAATCTAGGAGAAGCTTTATAGTTAATGTTCTTCCTAACTTCAGGAACAAGACAAGAATGTCCATTCTTTTTTTTTATTAAAAGAAGGTTTTTTAATCTTTATTTTTTGAGAGAGAAAGAGAGACAGTGTGAGCAGGGGAGGAACAGAGAGAAAGGGAGACACAGAACCTGAAACAGGCTCCAGGCTCCCAGCTGTCAGCACAGAGCCTGATGTGGGGCTCAGACTCACAAACCATGAGATCATGACCTGAGCCAAGTCGGACACTTAACCAACTGAGACACCCAGGCACCCCAAGGATGTCCATTCTTACCACTACCATTCAACACTCTATTGGAGCTGATAGCCATTACAATCAGTCAAGAAAATGAAATGAAAATGAACCCAGTTTACAAAGGAAGAAGTGTTTATTCACAGGTGATATGATTTTCTATGTAGAAAATTCAAAGGAATCTACATTTAAAAACAGCTACTAAAGGTAATGTGATTAGCAAGGCTTCAGAATACAGTATCAGTATACAAATAATAAATCTTATTTCTTGAATAAAAAACACTTAAACAATAACACTTAAAACATCATCACAAATATAAAATAATTACGGATAAACAAGCAAAAGATGTACAAGACCCGTACACTTAGCCCATAATGATAAAAGGTTAATTAGATGGTTTCTCAAAGTTGTCCCTTTCAATGTACTTAGACTTTTCATGCCTTCTTTGGTTTCCTCATATGTGAAATGAGGATAAAACCTCATATTTTATAACTGATATATCAGGGCTATAATGCTGACTCAATGAATTAAGACTAGAAGGCTCTTAAAACAGCATCTAGCACATAGTAAGTATTCCAACTATTGGTATTTAAATTTGAGAAGTTTTAACTAAAGGGGAATAAGAGTTAATAATCACTTTTCCATAAGTGGAAGGAAGTGGAAAGGAAAATACAATTAATACCTTACTAAATTATTTTTATTTGCCCTAGCTGTGCCATTTGTCTTATTGATCATTCCCTTCTGCAAATCATCCTTCAATGCTTTTCATTATACCACAATTTCTAATCTAACTCTCCTTCCATTCCTTTTCAGTCTCCTTTTTGGGTTCTAATTCCTTTAATTAGCTTTCTGTACGGTGATGTCTCCAAGGCTCTATCTACTCCCCTCCCCTAGGGACCCCTCCCTTCCTTTCCTCTCCTCTTCTCACCCTACTATGGACCATTTGACTCACATATTAAATTTCTGTTTAAAAACCTCTCTTCTGAGCTACAGACTCATATATTCATCATCTTGTTGGATATCTCTACCTGAAATGTTGCCTCATTTCTCACTCTATTTCTCACCCTATTTGACTCAACAATAACACCCTCTAACAAAATTACCCACTGTCTCCTTTGTTGATGTTTAAGATTCAATTGATGAGGTAAGTCTTGAGAGAGGAGCTAGGGCTTGAGCCAAAATAAAAAAAAAAAAAAATTATAAATCAGTTTGGTGGCAATATAGGAATGAGAAATAGTTTAATTCATAGGATGGAGGAAGAAAAGTTACAGACATGGAAACTACAGCTTGAAATATTTAAGAAAATACATGCAGATCGCTATACCTATATGTAGGAGGTAATGAGGTAAAGAGAGAGAAGTTGGTTGATAATCGTTCAATGAACAATTTTATACAACATGCAGCTACACAGAAGATGTGCTATAATGTTAAGTTAAAAAAGAATCGACTTTCAGAAAGAAAAATTAGGGGAAGATGGTGGTGTAGGAGGATGCTGGGCTCACCGCGTCCTGCTGATCACTTAGATTCCACCTACACCTGCCTAAATAACCCAGAAAACCACCAGAAGACTAGCAGAATGGAGTCTCTGGAGCCAAGCACAGACGAGAGGCCCACGGAAGAGAGTAGGAAGGGCGGAGAGGCAGTGCACACTCCACAGACTGGCGGGAGGGAGCCAGGGCAGAGGGGCAGCCCAACGGCCAAGCAGAGACCCCGAGTCTGGCTTGCAAAAGCGGAGGGGCCAGATGGAGTGTGTTCCAACGGCAAGTGGGACTTGACATCTGGAAGGTTATAAGTTAACAGCTCTGCTCAGAAAGCGGGAAGGCTGGAGGACAACGGGAGGGAGAGTTGCTGAGCCCGGGATGACAGAGCTCAGTTTGGCAGGGAACAAAGGCACTCACCAGTTCCATCTCCCTCACCCATCCTCCAGCCAAAATCCCAAGGGAACCAGTTCCTGCCAGGGAACTTGCTGGCACCTTGCAAACACCCAACACTGTGCTTCTGCGGACCCACACCTCAGGCGGCAGGCCTAACTCCCTCCCGCTGCCACAGGGCCCCTCCTGAAGCAGATCACAGAAGGAAAAGCTAGCTGAGCCTGCCCCTCCCGCCCCCCTGCACCTTGCCGATCCACCCCAGCTAATACACCAGATCCCCAGCACCACAAGCCTGGCAGTGTGCAAGTAGCCCAGACGGGCCACGCCACCCCACAGTGAATCCCGCCCCTAGGAGAGGGCAAGAGAAGGCACACACCAGTCTGACTGTGGCCCCAGCGGTAGGCTGGGGGCAAACATCAGGTCTGACTGTGGACCCACCCACCAACCCGAGTTATTCAAGACAGCACAGGGGAAGTGCCCTGCAGGTCCGCACCACTCCAGGGACTATCCAAAATGACTAGATGGAAGAATTCCCCTCAAAAAAACGTCCAGGAAATAACAACAGCTAACGAACTGATAAAAAACGATTTAAACAATATAACAGAAAGTGAATTTAGAATAATAGTCATAAAATTAATCCCTGGGCTTGAAAACAGTATAGAGGACAGCAGAGAATCTCTTGCTACAGAGATCAAGGGACTAAGGAATAGTCAGGAGGAGCTAAAAAATGCGATTAACGAGCTGCAAAATAAAATGGAAAAGACCACGGCTCAGATTGAAGAGCAGATGAGAGAATAGGTGAACTAGAAGATAAAATTATGGAAAAAGAAGAAGCTGAGAAAAAGAGAGATAAAAAAATCCAGGAGTATGAGGGGAAAATTAGAGAACTAAGTGATGCACTAAAGAGAAATAATATACGCATAATTGGTATTCCAGAGGAGGAAGAGAGAGGGAAAGGTGCTGAAGGTGTACTTGAAGAAATCATAGCTGAGAACTTCCCTGAACTGGGGAAGGAAAAAGGCACTGAAATCCAAGAGGCACAGAGAACTCCCTTCAGACGTAACTTGAACTGATCTTCTGCACAACATATCATAGTGAAACTGGCAAAATACAAGGATAAAGAGAAAATTCTGAAAGCAGCGAGGGATAAACATGCTATAACATATAAAGGGAGACCTATAAGACTCGTGACTGATCTCTCTTCTGAAACTTGGCAGGCCAGAAAGAATTGGCACGAGATTTTCAGTGTGCTAGACAGAAAAAATATGCAGCCGAGAATCCTTTATGCAGCAAGTCTGTCATTTAGAATAGAAGGAGAGATAAAGGTCTTCCCAAACAAACAAAAACTGAAGGAATTTGTCACCACTAAACCAGCCCTACAAGAGATCCTAAGGGGGACCCTGTGAGACAAAGTACCAGAGACATAGCTACAAGCATAAAACATACAGACGTTACAATGACTCTAAACCCGTATCTTTCTATAATAACACTGAATGTAAATGGATTAAATGCGCCAACCAAAAGACATAGGGTATCAGAATGGATAGAAAACAAGACCCATCTATTTGCTGTCTACAAGAGACTCATTTTAGACCTGAGGACACCTTCAGATTGAGAGTGAGGTGATGGAGAACTATTTATCATGCTACTGGAAGTCAAAAGAAAGATGGAGTAGCCATACTTATATCAGACAAACTAGACTTTAATTAAAGGCTGTAACAAGAGATGAAGAAGGGCATTATATAACAATTACAGGGTCTATCCATCAGGAAGAGCTAACAATTATAAATGTCTACGTGCCGAATATGGGAGCCCCCAAATATATAAAACAATTAATCACAAACATAAGCAACCTTATTGATAAGAATGTGGTGATTGCAGGGGACTTTAACACTCCACTTACAGAAATGGATAGATCATCTAGACACACGGTCAATAAAGAAACAAGGGCCCTGAAAATTGTGGTTTATATACACAATGGAGTACTACATGGCAATGAGAAAGAACGAAATATGGCCCTTTGTAGCAACATGGATGGAACTGGAGAGTGTGATGCTAAGAGAAATAAGCCATACAGAGAAAGACAGATATCATATGGTTTCAACCTTATGTGGATCCTGAGAAACTTAACAGAAACTCATGGGGGAGGGGAAGGAAAAAAAAAGAGGTTAGAGTGGGAGAGAGCCAAAGCATAAGAGACTCTTAAAAACTGAGAACAAACTGAGGGTTGATGGGGGGTGGGAGGGAGAGGAGGGTAGGTGATGGGTATTGAGGAGGGCACCTTTTGGGATGAGCACTGGGTGTTGTATGGAAACCAATCTGATAATAAACTTCATACATTGAAAAAATAAAAAAAAATAAAAAAGAATCAAGGTACAAAAATAAATACATATTTAAGGCATTATAACATCAACTATAATGTCAAATATTTAAAAACAATCCTGTAGAGACACTGCTTCCTGCGATGGAAGTAAACCAAAATGATCACAGTGATTAAAATGATGAAATTTTAAATTATTTTTCTAGTTTTCTCAAATTTTCTAGAGTACATTTTTCCCCAATATATATTAACATAAAAGATAAAACAAAGATTTCAAAAAAAATCTATTCAATCTTATAACTTTCCACCCTTATTCCTTTGTTTCTCCAATTTAAGACAATTCCTACACTATTCTCTCAACATGCAACTCTAGTACTGTTTCTCAACTTGGAATCTGCACCCATGGTTCTGAAAATGTCTTATAATGCGTACAATAATAGCAACTGTGGTAGCAGTCAAGTAATAAATTACCATTTGTTAATTACTTATTCTGATACAAGCATGGTACCAAACCCTTTAAGCCATTTCAAAAAAGGGGCGCCTGCGGGGCTCAGTAAGCTAAGTATCTGACTTCCTTCCATTCAGGTCATGTTCTGGCCATTCAAGAGTTCAAGCCCCACTTCAGGCTCTGTGCTGAGAGCTCGCATGTGAGATGGGGAGGGCCAGAGAGAGAGGGAGACACAGAATCTGAAGCAGGCTCCTGGCTCTGCAAGAACACGACCTGAGCCAAAGTCAGTCGGTAGGCTCCCCAAACCCTTTAAATCCTTTCATTTAAACCTCAAAATAATATGAAATGGGTATCGTTATTTAAAGTATAGTTCATGATCTTAGAGGAAAAGCTGTCAGTTTTTCACCATTATGACATTAACTGTGGATTTTATATATAAGGCCTTTATTGTGTTGACGTATGTTCCCTCTAAACCTATTTTGTTATGAGTTTTTATCATGAAGATATGGTGTACTTTGTCAAATGCTTTTTCTGCATTTTTTGAGATGATCATATAGTCTTTATCCTTTCTCTGTTTAATGTAATGTATTGATTGATTCATGAATATTGAACCACACTTGGATCTCTGTAATAAAATTCGCTTTTTGATCATGGTGAATGATTTTTCTTAATGATTTTTGGATTCAGTTTGCTAACATTTTGTCGAAAGTTTTTGCAACCATGTTTTTACTGGTCTATAGTTTTCCCTTTTTGTAGTGTCTTTATCTGATTTTGGTATCAGGATAATGATGGCCTCATAAAATAAATTTAGAAGCTTTCTTCTTTCTTCTTTTTTTGAATAGTTTGAGAAGAATGGGTATTAATTCTTCTTTAAATGTTTGATAGAATTCACCTGTGAAGCTATCTGGTCCTGAACTTCTGTTAGTTGGGAGCTTCCTTATTACTGATTCAGTTTTGTTGGTAGTAATCAGTATGTTCAAATTTTCTATTCCTTCCTGAGTCAGTTTTTGTATGTTCTCCATTTCTAGAAATTTATCCATTTCTTCTAGGTTGTCAAGTTTCTTGGCATATAATTTTTCATAATATTCTCATAATCTTTTTTTTATTTCTGTGGTATTAGTTGTTATTTCTTCTTCATTTCTGGTTTTATTGAGTCCTCTCATATTTTTATGTTAAATCTGGCTAACAGTTTATCAATTTTTTTGATCTTTTCAGAAAACTAGCTTCTGGTTTCATTGATCTGTTGTATTGTGGGTTTTTTAACTCTATTTCACTTATTTCTTGTCCAATTTGTATTATTCCTTTCCTTCTATTGGATGTGGGCTTTGCTTGCTCTACTTTTAGCTCCTTTAGGTGAAAAATTGGGTCTTTTATTTGAGATTTTTATTGCTTCTTGACATAGGTAGATTATTGCTATAATCTTCCCTCTTAGAACAGTTTTTACTGCATCCCAAAGATTTGGAACATTGTGTTTGCATTTTCATTTGTCTCTGTGTATGCACACTCTCACCACTTTTATTCAACATACTACTGGAAGTCTAGCCTCAGCAATTAGACAAGAAAAAAATAATAAACACAAATTAGTAAGGAAGAAGCAAAACTTTCACTATTTGCATATGACATGATATTATATACGGAAAATGCTGAAGATTCCACAAAAACTATTAGAATTAATAAATAAATTCAGTAAGTTCGGAGGATATAAAATTAATAAATAGAAATCTGTTGCATTTTTCTACACTAATAGTTAGTTACCAGAAAAAAAGAGTTAAGAAAACAACCCATTTGCAATAGCACTAAAATAATAAAATACCTAGGAATTAACTAAAAAGGTGAAATATCTGTATCTGAAAACTACATAAAACATTGATGAAAAAAATCAAAGATGACATAAACAAATGGGAAGATAAACCATGCTCATGGATTAGAAGAACAAATACTGTTAAAACAATAGCCAAATTATGGAAGGAGCCCAAATGTCCATCAACTGATGAATGGATAAAGAAGATGTGGTGTGTATGTATGTGTGTGTGTGTGTGTGTGTGTGTGTGTGTGTGTGTCTGTGTGTGTATATATATGTGATGGAATATTAGTCATGAAGAAGAATGGAATCTTGACATTTGCAACAACATGGATGGAACTAGAGTGCATTATGCTAAGTGAAATAAGTCAGAGAAAGACAAATATGATTTCACTCATATGTGGAATTTAAGAAACACAACAGATAAACATAGGGGTAGGGAAGTAAAAATAAGATAAAAACAGAAGGAAGCAAACTATAAGAGACTCTTAAAGACAGAAAACAAACTGATGGTTACTGGAGGGGAGGTGGGTGGGAAGATGGGGTAAATGGGTGACGGGCATTAAGGAGGGCACTTGTTGGGATGATCACTGGGTTCTACTCCTGAAACCAATACTACACTGTATGTTAACTAACTTGAATTTAAATAAATAAATCTTTAAATAAGGAAAATAAATGCCTATACTACTAAAGAAATCTACAGATTTAATGAAATCCCTATCAAAATTTTGATAACACTTTTCAAAGAACTAAAACTAATAACCCTAAAATATGTATGGAAACACAAAACACTCCAAATAGCAAAAGCAACTTGAAAAAGAAGAACAAAACCAGACCTATCACATTTCAAGATTTCAAGATACATTAAAAACTATAGTAATTAAAACAAAAGGATACTGATAGAAAAATAGAAACAGATCAATGGAACAAAATACTGAGTCCAGA
Source organism: Acinonyx jubatus (assembly GCF_027475565.1). NCBI lineage: Eukaryota > Metazoa > Chordata > Mammalia > Carnivora > Felidae > Acinonyx > Acinonyx jubatus. The sequence continues at coordinate 117,234,349 of NC_069384.1, forward strand.
TACAAACCCACACTTTTATGGTAAATTAATTTACAACTAAGGAGGCAAGAATATCTGATGGGAAAAAGACAGTCTCTTCAACAAATGATACTGAGAAAATTGGACACCTACATGCAGATGAATGAAACTGGACCACTTTATTGCACCATACACAGAAATACTCAAAATGGATTAAAGACTTAAATGTGAGGCTTGAAACCAAAAAAATCCTAGAATAAAACATATGCAGTAGTCTCTTTGACATCAGCCATAGGAACCTTCTTCTAGACATGCCTCCTCCAGCCGGGAAACAAAAGCAAAATTAAAGTATTGACACTACACCAAAATGAAAAGCTTCTTCATGGTGACAGAAATCATCAATAGAAACAACAAAATGCAACCTAGTGAATGGGGGAATTTATTTGCAAATGATGCATCTGATAAGGTGTTAATAACAAAAATATCTAAAGAAATTATACAAAAATATAAAGAACTTATACAACTCAGCACATATATACATACATACACAATTAAAATAAGCAGAGGACAAGGGTGCCTGGAAGGCTCAGGTGTTTAAACATTTGACTTTGGCTCAGGTCATGATTTCAAGGTTTATGAGTTGGAGCCCCAAATCAGGCTCCCTTCTGGCAGTGCAGAGCCTGCTTGGGATTCTCACTCTCTCCTCGCTCTCTGCCCCTCCCCTGCTCATGCTTTCTCTCTCTCTCTCTCAAAAAATGATAAATTAATTAAATGAATAAATAAACTTTTTTAAAAGATAAGCAGAGAACATGTATAGACATTTTCCCAAAAGAGACATATAGGTGACCAAGAGATACATGAAAAGATGCTCAACATCACTTATCATCAGGAAAATGTCAATCAAAACCAGAATGAGACATCACCTCACACTCAAAATGGCTAAAATAAAAAACACAACAAAAAGTAAGTGTTGACAAAGATGTGGAGAAAAAGAAACCCTCATGCATTCTTGGTGAGGATGCAAACTGGTGCAATCACTGTGGAAAACAGTATGGAATTTCTTTAAAAAGTTAAAAAATAGAATAGGGGTGCATGGGTGGCTGAGCTGGTTAAGCGTCTGACTCTTGGTATTGGTTCAGGTCATGATCTCATGGTTCGTGGGTTCAAACCCTGCATTGGGCTCCATGCTGACAGCATGGAACCTGTTTGGGATTCTCTCTCTCTCTCAATCTCTCTCTCTGCTTGCTCTCTCTCAAAATAAATATACAAACTTAAAACAATTAAAAAATAGAATTATCATATGATCCAGTAATTCCACTACTGGATATTTACCCAAAGAAAATGAAAACACCAATTCAAAAAGATATGTGAAACCCTATGTTTACTGGAGCCCAATTTATAATGGCCATGATATGGAAGCAGCCCATTTGTCTATTGATAAATGAATAGGTAAAGAAGATGGTGTGTGTGTGTGTGTGTGTATAAATGGAATATTACCCAGCCATAAAAAATGAATTCTTACCATTTGCAACAACATGGATTTACCTACAGGGCATAATCCTCAGTGAAATAAGTTAGTCAGAGAAAGACAAATAGTATATGATTTTACTCATATGTAGAATTTAAGAAACAAATAAACAAAGGAAAAAAAGAGACAAATCAAAAAACACCCTCAGAGAGAAGTGGCGGTTACCAGAGGGGAGGTGGATGAAGGGATGGTTGAAATAAAGAAGAGTAAGAAGAGACATATCCTGATGAGCACTGATAAATGTACAGAACTGCTGAATCACTATATTGTACACCTGAAACTAATATAACACTGTGTTAATTATACTTGAATTAAAAAAAAGATAAAGTATTATTGTACATATTACTGAAAAGTATGGTTACTTGAGATAGGATATAAATTCTACATTATAAAACATGGAGTTAGTCCTTTCCCTCGTCTTCTTTCCTTATTTCCTTCCCTGGTTTTTCATTGGTCTCTCTTCTAGCTTTTTTTCCTACTATTTGTCCCCCTTTAGGCATGTTTGCTAATATAATTATTAATGCAAAATTAAATAAAATGTTGGATAATGCCCAATTATAAGTTTGAGAAACAAAACTTTTATGTGTAGGGCATGCAAATGTAACAGGTATATAATGGAGACAGTATTTTTCTGGACTATAAAACATAAGCACTAAAATCATATAATACATTGAGTTCACAGATTTGTTATTTTTTGTGGAAAAGAAAAGCCAGACAGATGATAATGATGACAGTTGCATTTGGACTCCATGATTTCCTTTACATGAAATCATATTTATTTAAGATTATGAAACAACTGGATTTGGGAATAGAATTTTCAGATTCCTTTGAATACTTAGGATTTCCAAAATAGTTTTCTGAAATGCAGTTATGAATGATGTTTGATTTCAATTCTATTTCAAACTTGACCCTGTATGAGAAAATAATGGAATCAACAAATGAGCAACCACTCTTAAATGATCTACCAACAAATCATAGCCTGTAGATACTAAATTGTGGTAAGCTCAGCTAAAAACATTGAGTCATGACTATTAATAGAAGGGGAAAGGAAATGAAATGAGATCAAAATCTTGATGACAACGCAACATGAAAGGGGAATACATTATATAGAAGACATTAATGATGTATGTAATGACCTTGAAGAACTCTAAGACAGTTAATGATAAAAATGAGTAACTTGTGTGCATAGTTTTCCAATGAAATTGTCCAAATGCATGCTTTATTTTCAATTAGAATAACTTAAATTGAAAGAAAGTACATAACATTAATCTTTAGAAATGTATATAGTTAATTAGGAATTTTATATTTCCTGGAGTATGGGCTGTTTGTACATAAAACTTGAGTCAAAGGGAATCATTAAAAATCAGGCATCATCTAGATAAATAAGACTTCATATGTGTAAGTTGTGAATGTTTGTCTGTGAAAAACTGCTTGCATTTAACGCTATCACCACACACGCACATACACACACAACCTGTACATTTTCAGAGAAGAGGATTTCAGTGTGACTTTTGACTTCTTTGGAATAAGGATCAATATTCATAGCTGTTTCTACAAGACAGTGTTTGTAGTTAAAAACGAAAAGAAAAACAGAAAAGACTTAGAGGCAAATAACATATAAGCACCAGTTTCGACTGTCCATCAAAGAATTTGAATGGGGTTGTGATGACTGAACACTGTGGCCAATTTGTAAAGGGGTTGTGTGGGAATTGAAGCATTTATGTGTTATAAGCTAAGAATGAATACGTAGACTTTCTAGGTATCTACAGACAGCTGCGATTTGTTAATCACATTAAACAAAAGGCACATATTCTTTTTTTTTAATCTGTCCATTGCTCTCTGACAACCTTCTATAACATCATAGTTTTATCAATCCTTTAACATAATTTAAAGAATTATTATAATGCTTGCATGAAAAGTTTTAGACTTAGAAATTAAACTTGGCCAAAAAAAAAAAAATTAGAAAATTTTAATGTTTTAAATTTTATTTGACTACCTTTTGTTCATCTAATGATTGAAAATGTAGATTAAGACAGTGGGTAATTGATCTGTTGAAAAATGATAAATATATTTTTTTAGGTTTAGGAGGAAAACTAAAACCATGTACAGAAAAACAATTATAATGTTAGATGATATAGCTCATTTAAAGTATGTATTTTCATGATGCACCTCCATGTACATTAGAAAAAAGTCTTTATAGGCCAGCCTATGAAACTTGGTAATTTTAGTGCAATTGTCCATCACATAAAAAAGAATATTAAGAAAATATATATGATGTCAAAATCTAATGCTAATAATTAGTGTAACTTTTGTGTATTAATCTGGGAATTACTCCAGCTTCAATATTCTCTGGCAACGTTAACAAGTTTTGATAGTTAATGTGTGTTCGTGACCTTCTTCTATAGTTTAATACATTGTACATTGAAATTTAAGGGATTTTTCTCTTCTTTCAACCTTTGGACTTTCAGATATTATAAAAGGAACTTTGATGGATACTCAAAACAGTCATTTCAGAAAGATTTCCTGGAAAAAAATTTGATAGGAACATACGTGATATTATGTGAGCTCCATGGAAACCTATTTCCATTTTTTCTAAACTGAACTAACAACATGTGTTATAATACATTCTAAGCTAGCACTGTGCTTCTGCATATAAACTTTTTCTTTCCTTTTCTTCTATTTGAGGGGAGGATGGGCAGAGAGAGAGAAGGAAAGAAAGAATCCCAAGCAGACTCTGTACTGTCAGTGCAGAGCCCAATATGGGGCTCGATGCCATGATCCTGGGATTGTGAGCCAAAATCATTTGGATGCTTAACCGACTGAAATATCCAGTTGCCCGATTCCAACTTTATTTTCCAAAGCTGTCCTCGTTGTGCATTCTTTACTTGTATAAAAAATATGTCGTTTCTAATTTCTCCATACAGGGAGAGAAGTTTATGGGACTCTAACATTAGTAGAAATAAGGTTAAAAGACAAGGGGATATTGCTCCTATTAAGAGACTCCAATTAATGTGACACATCGCTCTTCATCCTGTGTGAGAGACCAGCACAAAATAATCATGACTAATCACAGATTGCTTCCTGTTCTTGCAAGGGTTGGAACCCTATGAAAAAACAGGTTGTGACTGCAAATATATAGATATCAGTTGTGTCTCTGGAAATACAATGACTCTCAATGAGGTTCTTCTGTCAATTATTTGTTCATATTGCTAATGATGAAACATAAAAGTTAATAAAGATAATGGTGATAATAAATGTATTAGTTTTGTATTGCTACCATAACAAACTACCATGAACTTAGTGTTTTAAAACTACAAGTTTATTATCTTACAGTTATGCAGGTCGGAGTCTGACACAGGTCTTATGAGTTAAAATCAAGGTACTGTCAGGGCTATTCCTTCCTGGAGAATTTTAATGTTTGTTTGTTTGTTTGTTTACTTATTTATTTATTTATTTATTTATTGAGAGAAAGAGAGAACACAAGCAGGGGATGAGCAGAGAGGGATGGAGAGGGAAAATCCCAAGCAGGATCCACACTGTCAGCACAGAGCACGATTTGGGGCTCAAACTCATGAACCGCAAGATCATGACCCAAGATGAAATCAAGAGTCCCACATTTAACTGACTGGTGCCCCTCTTCCTGGAGATTTGAAGGGAGGAACTGTTTCCTTGCTTATTCAGATTGTTGGCAGAATTCAGTTCCTTCAAGTTATAGGGTTGAGTTCCTGGGTTTCTGCAGATTGTCAGCTCAGTTCCAGTCCCAGCTTTTGGAGGTCACCTGTATTCCTTGGCTTGTGTCTCCTTTCTGCCATCTCCAAAGTCAGCAATTGTGGACAAGTTCTTCTCATGCTTCAAGTATCTCCTTGTGTTTCATCTCTCTGATCCACTTTTCTGCCTCTATTTTTTGCTTTTAGAAGTTCACGTAATTATATTGGGTCCACTGGGAGATTCTGGGATAATCAGCCCATCTCAAGGTTTGCAACCTTAACCACATCTGCCAAGTGTTTAGCCATGTAAGGTAATGTATTCCCAAGATCCAGAGATTAGGATATGAATATCTCTGGGGGACAATTATTCTTCTCACCATAATAATAATAATAATGGTAGACACTAATACTATATACAACTGCTTAAAATTTTTTTTTAACATTTATTTTTTGAGAGAGAAAGAGAGAGAGAGAGAGAGACAGCGTGAATGGGAGAGGGGCAAAGAAAGAGGGAGACACAGAATCCGAAGCGGACTCTGAGCTGTCAGCACAGAGCCCAATATGGGCCTCGAACTCAAGAACAGTGAGATCATGACCTGAGCTGAAGTCGGATGCTTAACTGATGGAGCCACCCAGGCATTCCTGTACAACCACGTTTTTAAGTGTCTTCCACGTATGAAATAATTTAAACTTGACAGTAATTCTATAAGAAAGATAGTATTATAATCTCCATTTTACAGAGGAGGAAAATGAGAGATCGTGTAACTTGTGGGAAGTCGCCCCGCTAAAAAGTGAAATAGCCTTCCCATAGCCATACAGTTGTAAATCTGGAATCCAAACCTATATCATCCATGTTCACAATCAGATCAGTTTTTTGTTATGGGTTTTTTGTTGTTTGTCCCTCCCTCCCCCTTCCTCGTTCTGCTTTATAGGGAGTTAAGTCATAGCTTTGAGCAGAAGCAATTAAGGTAGAAAGGTTTAAAGTACTTCTATAATAATTCATCCTAGGATCCTGCCCAAAATCATTGTGGGACTTACTAGCTCGGAATTTGTAAATATATTCTTTCCCCATTAAAAAAGGGGGGGAGGAGATTGGGGGTTTTCCATATCAAGTTTTCAAGTACTTTTACGATCTCCGTTAATTCCTAAAAAGCACTCTGCTGTCTCATTTTGAAGTTCTTTCAAAATGAAGATATTTAATCACGTAGGATCCTGAGTGAGTGAAGAAACTCAAATTATTCTCAACTTGATGCCCTCTAGAAGTTGGAGAAGTTTCCTAGTAAAGTGATCGTTGTTTTTGAAGGGATTGTGACCCCAGAAAGCAAGAATGATGTAAAAATTCAACAGTTGCTGGGACTTGTGCCATCAAAGTGCATGAGTGTGCGTTTGTGGATGTGTGTGTGCACATGTGGTAATCCAGTAGAGAATTATAAACTGGCTGTAATTCAGGGAAAAAAGTCTATGTAACTTATTCATAAGCATTTTCTTCTATTTCACTAAAAGGAAAGTGCCTTTAATAAACCCTGTGATTCAGTGTTGTCACGATTAACCTTGAAATGTAGAAATTGTCCTATTTGAGTATGTGTTGGCAAATAAACATACAACCACACAGACATATTTAAATACTAGATGGTTGAAACACAAACCAATAAAACCCAATAGTTTCAGGGTTAATTGTGACACATTTTCACCTTTAGCTTCTCTCACTACAGTAAGAAAAACATGCCCTAAAGTATTTCAACTGTTTACCTGTAAATTGTAATTAAAAACCCCATTATATAAAACAGAGTACACCCTTATGAAAATCAATGAAGTCAATATGACTTTAAAAATAATCTTGTTTGCAAATCCACTTACATCACAGTCTATGTATCCTATGTTGGAGGTGGGATGTAACTATATTTCAGTTATTATGTTACCAACAGAATGAAGTGAATAGTTTACAGATGAATATACTTGCAATTATTATTTTATTATTTTCTTAGTTAAAATAATGACTATTTCTTTTTTTTTTAAGTTTATTTATTTTGAGAGAGAGAGAAAGAGAGAGAGCAGGGGAGGGGCAGAGACAGAAGGAGAGAGAGAATCGCAAGAAGGCTCCACACTGCCAGCACAGAGCCCAATGCGGGGCCCAAATCCGCAAACCGTGAGATCATGACCTGAGCCTAAACCAAGAGACTGACATTTAACCGACTGAGCCACCAGGCACTCATAAAATAATGACTGTTTCTTGATCCCCTTGTCTTTTCATTTACTCTGGAAACACTGACAGCAATAAGTATTCTTGAGCAATTAAAGACTAAGGAATGTAGCAAAGACGCTGGGTTAAAGGAGGAAGAGAGGAAAGAAGAAAAATGAATCACCAATATTTTGTACCTTAAGAATGGAAGATAGTATGGCCTCCCGGAAAATATAAGTCTCAATTTCTTTTAAACATAGTGCCTGCCATACAGTTTCTCAAAAGAGAACAAAACCACATATTATCAGCCAATATTAAGTTCTGTTCCCAAAAATTATTTTTCTAGAGCTCAGACAAATCATTTAAAGGTTAGGGTAATATATCCCCAAGGGATATGTTATCATTTTAAAATTATTTTATCAGGAATTGCTTTAAGGTCTGTAAACATCAGAATTATCTTTGTGTAAATAACAATACTTTTTTTTCTATTCTACTAAGACCATTCCAATGATCTCTTCTTTAAACTATAAATTTTAAAGTCTGTTTACTTTTCACAAGTATTTTTAAAGTAAAAAATTTCATAATTGAGCATTATTTCCCTAAATAAACAGAAAGTGATTTGTAATTCTGTATACAAAAGGAAAATGGCATTTATGAGCCTTTCTGCCTATACGCCATGGGAGTAAATAGGCTGGAATTTCTAACAGAAAAATATAAACCTTCCACTGTTTTCTTTTTCCATTTCTTTTCTTCCCTTCCTAAAGAAATCTCATGTGGTATCAGTATGAGCGTCAGTGAATTGAAAGGTCAAGTTATCAGCAGAAGCTCAGCACTGTAATGTTACTTTGTCTTGAAAGAAAACTGAAATGACCACTGGTGCTACTCTGAGGGGATATGGTTATCTCAGAGAATTAAGAAACTGAGATTAAAAGGTCATAAAGTCCTTAGGGATAGTGAAAAGGCAATGTGGCATTAGGGGTCATCCTCCACTCAGGCTCAGACCTGTCTGTAGATGTAGTTCTCTAAAGGAGAGGCTAAAGTCAGCATCAGAATCAAAAAGGACCTTTTAAAAAATACTTCCAAAAATAAATGAATGAATCAATGAACCAATGAATCAATGAATGAATACTTACATACATACATACATACATACAACTTCCTGTCCTGGAACCACTTATAAGAATATGCACTTGGGATTCAAGACAAAAGAGCTAATCTAATGTCTGTTGTTGCCCAACTGTTGTATGATGGTGAACAATTTGCTGTATTTCTGGGACTCAATTTCTCCCCCTAAATAAGGATTTGGTATCATTGAGTGTTTCTCCACTGGTAAACAGGGATGGTTCCATATTCTGCCATTAACATCTAAACTGTAGAATTCAGATGAGTTACCCACCCAGAGTCATTTGTTACAAACACTAAGCGAGCTGATCTCTACAATCTTTTCTGGCTTTCCCCTTATGATGTTTGCCCACATGAATGTCTCCCCAATTCAGATCTTCTATAATTAATTTTTAATAAATATGTGTCATTTACTTTCTTTGAATCAGAGAAATTTGCAGCAGAATTAGTGAAAATACAAAGCTATATAAGACACATACTCTCCCATAAGTACAGAGTCTGGTAAATGCAGAAAGACATGTAAATAAATAAGTGTAATAAAGAACTGCATGTGCACTGAGGGAGCTCTTAAATTAGAATTAGGGAACCATGGAAGAAATCTAGTTTTGCCCAAGGCATATTTAAGTGACTGATCCAAAAAGATTTTGTATTAAAAAGTGGCGATATTTTTGAAAAAAAAATGACAAGGAATGGGTCAGGTGTTTAGAATAAAGGCATTCTCAGATCGATCAATCATTCAATCAATAAAATATAATAGAAAAAGCAGAAAGTCTATGAAGTACCTGGGCATATTCATTTTAACTAACAACTAACAACTAACAACTAACAACCCAGTTAGGTGGGGCAAAGAATGTGAGGGCAGATACAGCAAGACAAAATGCTGGAGAGATAGGCAGAGGTTAAACTTTGTTAACTAGAATTCTTTCTTAAATAGTATGGGTTTTATCCGCAAAGGGCTTTTAAGGACTTTTGAGGCAGTGACAACACATATAAAGCTTGTGTTGCGGTTGTAGAGAAAACTGTTTAAGGAGATATAATATTAAGGAAGTATTACTGATTTGACAATATGGATTGAGGGTGTTAAAGTATAATTTTTCAAAGGCAAAATTATGAAATTTATGTAAACAAAAAAATGAATACAGCAAATATTTGGCTCAACTAATTAAGAGGAAAACATTAACATTTGAGAAACTAGCAATTTAAAAAAAATTGTTAGGTTAAGATTGTTGGATTGGTTTTAAAACTTGTTAATGTCTAAAAGGGCAATAAACCATAACCTTTGAGTTATTTGTGACATCAAGTAGAAATTGGATTTATATTGGACAAAAATCAACAAGTTCACATTTAACTTTACTAAATGTCAGAACGTTAACAGTGTGTAGTGAATTGAAAGTATTTTTCCCTAAACTTGTGGTGGGGCGGGGGGAGGTCATAATCCTGTATACATTGAAAATGCATGCCAGCTATCTTTCTGTCCTATTTCCAATTTTGGGACAATTATTTCTTATGCAGGAAAACTACACCATCAGTATTTTAGTATGCACTGTCCCTTTTGCTAAGTTTATGTACCATGTAATTGAACCATTTAAAATATGCATATATAAAATGCTATATTATTTATAATCATATTGTGTATATATATCATATATCATAGTGTCATATATATCATATAATCATAGTGTATATATTATATACATATACATGTATATAATACACACATCTATTATGTTATATATATTATTATATGTATGTACATGTATATATTAATATATAATTATAAAATAAGTATATATATTATGTGTATTATCTGTATTATACATATATAGTTATATGTTATATTATATGTATATTATATGTGTTATATGTATATATATATGATATGTATATATGTATATAATCATACTGTATAACACATTTTAAAATTTCAAACTAGATATACCAATGAGAGATATTCCTTGACTGTAGAAATATTTACACAAAGCACTAAATGCTAGTCTCTCTTTATTTTAAAACCTGTTTCAGACATATCTGTTTTGAAAATTCTAACACACTTTTTAAAAAGGCAACTCTTCATTTCCCCATTTTAATCAATTAGTTCCTCCTTCAAGTTTTCCACTAGATAAATTGTAATTCTGGGCTTCTGTAGCCAATATTCTTCCAGAGAAGCAGGTTGGTCTTAGACATTGCTATTCCATCATTCATACTGTTCTGTTCACCAATAATTCCTAATTATACTGAAGGTAGCAAAGAATACTTGTGGCCTTTATTGGGTTTTCCTTGGATATGGACTCTGTGACTAGGAACCCAATAAGTGCCATGCTGAATAAACCCATTATTGTCCCTTGCCGCAAATGCTTACGCTGAATTTGTTTTATAAAACCAGTTCTGTGAACTCAGCATTTTGACAAGGTCTAATAGGATAATATTTCATAGAAAAAAAAACCAACAACAACAAATACTTAGTGTCCTTGATTCACTCCAACATCCTTTAACAGGATATATGAGGATAAGCAACCCCTCCCTTTATATCCTAATATGATTTTACTCTTACAAATTAGGACTAGGTGGCCTTGGTTTAAAATATGAATAGTCCGTTAAATACTATGGAGACAAAAGTACAGATATCAATTAATCTAAGCCCTATGTAATTGTGTTGGGCAAATGTCTTGTCAATATTTAACTGGCTTATATCTAGAGACTTTATGCAACAAGTCAATGCATTTTTCTTCCTAGGTGTTTATTTTCTAACCAATTTGTCTTAAAGAGTAGACTTGTGTAACACAGCTGAAAGTTAATTTCATTCATTCATACAACAATTATTTATTGGAACTTACTAAGCTTGAGGAACCTGAGAAGCAAAAGTCTGTGCTTTCAAAGATCTTACACTGCAGTGGAAAAAGTCAGATGATAAGTAAATACATATATACATAAATAAATAAGAAAATTTCCTGTGGTGACAAGTGCTTTGCAGAGAAATAAAATAGATTCATGTGATAGTAACTGAGTAAAACTCTAGATTAGGAATTCAAGCTAAGATCTCTCTAAGGAAGTTAAGTTTAACATTAAAGTTGAATGACAAAAGGAAGCCCACCATGACAAGATAAAAGGGAAGAACACTTAAGACCAAGGGAACAGACAAGGCAAAAAGGAGAATGGATGTGCATACTTTAAAAACTAGAAGAAAGCCATAATGCATGGAACACAAGGGCAGAGGGGAGAGTATATGATGCTGTTGGCCATAAATACTACACCAAGATTTTGGTTAATGGTAAAAATGAACACTCTATGCCATGTAATTTGAGAATTGGACTTGACCATTTCTGTTATATGAGTCCCCATATTGATACATGAACAAAATATCAGGAAGCTACTTATGACACTCAGTATATTTCTTCCCTGGCTGGTCCTACTGATGCAGTTGGGCTTCCTTAGCTGCACTGAGAATGCTTCATGAATCTGTGTGTGATTCTTGTTATGTCAATAACCTGTGCACTGTGTTGGACTAAGATATAAGTAACGCCATCTTGTTTACCAAGGTGTTGTCACATTATCTCTGAATAGAAAAGAACATCAACAAATGTGAATCTGCCTATTTGCTGAGATTGCATGGACCAACAGGAAAACATTTTTATCCAAAAATACCTATCAGATGTCATGCTACCTATTATCAGATATTACATGCAAAGTAATGGGCATAGTGTTAGGTAATAATCATATATTTTATATTATGGATTATTATTAGCAGTACTAATTTTATCATAGAATTACTAGAAAACATTTTATTTATTATTATTATTATTATTATTATTATTATTATTATTATTTTAATGTTTATTTTTGAAAGGGAGAGACAGAGCATGAGTGGGGGAGGGGCAGAGAGAGGGGAAGACACAGAATCGGAAGCAGGCTCCAGGCTCTGAGCTGTCAGCACAGAGCTCAACATGGGGCTGGAACCCATGAACCGTGAGATCATGACCTGAGCTGAGGTCAGTTGCCCAACTGACTTAACCACCCAGGTGCCCCACTAGAGACTCATTTTAAACATACTCCTTTTGTTTATTTATCAGAGTAATGCATAGATATGCAAGTAATCAAATGGTCTAGAAACCTATAATTAAAAACTATAGACTGAAACCAACATTTTGAAAATATTTTTGCATAAATAAAACTAATACATTCTTATACTCATTTTAAGGAATATAAGCAATCCAGCATCCTTCCAACTTAAAAAAAAATCATTCCAGGGGCTCCTGGGTGGCTCAGTCGGTTAAGCGCCCGACTTCAGCGCAGGTCACGATCTCGCAGTCCGTGAGTTCGAGCCCTGTCTCAGACTTTGGGCTGATGGCTCAGAGCCTGGAGCCTGCTTCCGATTCTGTGTCTTCCTCTCTCTCTGCTCCTCCCCCGTTCATGCTTTGTCTCTCTCTGTCTCAAAAATAAATAAACGTTAAAAAAAAATGTTAAAAAAAATCATTCCAGCCATCTTTTTAATCATGCATACAGAAAGAAAATATGGTTTTCTACTCTCTTAAGTGAAAAGTAGTAGAGATACTGTTATTTGATATCGATAGAAAGAAACTAAAGCAACTGCCAATATTCAAATAAATATATCTTCACCAAAAGACGTATTTCTTAAGAGTCTTATACAATTGAGAAAACAAATTTTGTATTACGGGAAGGAGGCAGTCTTTAACTATAGATTTCAATTACAGACAGTAGTGTTGAATTTCTTTCATGAAATACTCAACAATAACCACTTACTTTCTGTTAGTCATACTACAGTTTTGTAGAGTCCAAGTTTATAACATTTCCCACCTGTTGTGCACTGAGATTCTTAGGAATAGTAGAATTTCTTCAACACTACAGAAGATTCAGTGGTCTATATAAACTTTTAAAAAAATTTGTTAATGTTTATTTATTTTTGAGAGAGAAACAGAGCACGAGTAGGGGAGGAGCAGTGAGAGAAGGAGACACAGAATCCAAAGCAGACTCCAGGCTCTGAGCTCTCAGCACACAGTCTGACGCGGAGCTCAACTCATTAACAGCAAGATCATGACCTGAGCCAAAGTTGGACGCTTAGCTGATTGAGCCACCCAGATGTCTCTATGTAAACTTTTTTAATGCAGCATATTTTTCTTATTTGTTGTTTTACTAAAATGAATCCTATTTTTTTAGATTTTTTTAAAGAATGCATTTTATTTATTTTGAATGAGAGAGACAGAGAGAGAGAGAGCAAGCAAGGTAGGGGCAAAGAGAGATGGAGCAAGAGAATCCCAAGCAGGTCCCATGCTGTCAGAGCAGAGCCCAACGTAGGGCTCCAGCTCATGAACAGTGGGATGACCTGAGCTGAAATAAAGAGTTGGGTGCTTAACTACTTAACAATTGAGCCATCTAGGCTCCTGATAGGTTTAAAAAAAAAAAAAAACAAAAACAGATAATCTCTTAGCAAGAAACCCTGGCTACTCTTAAGTTCTGCTTTTGAAAATGTTTGCTTTATCTTTGAACTGCAACTTGCTGACTATGGTATTTGGATCACTTTTTTGTTTCAGGATTTAGTACATATTACTGTAAGGTCTCATGCATTGAAAGTTTCTGCAAAGATCTTGAGGAAGCCTGTCTTGATTTTTTTCTCTTGGAAGATTTCCTTTTTTATATTATGGATGTCCAAAATATTCTTTCTTCATGGACAAATTTTTATAAATGACAAAGTATTAATCTTTGTGTCTAATGTGCTACGTGAAATTTTTCTAGAAGTAGGTATACTTTTTCATACTAAAGATTAGTCTTTTCTTTATTTCAGAGAACTTTCCTGCAAAATTTTGATAAATTTGCTAAGTTCTCTACACTGAGGAAATTAATCATTTTCCAATTGGATCAATTTTTGTTTCTTTCATGTGATTTTGCTTCTCACTGATACTTTAATACCTTTGTCTTTTTCATACATCATCATTGCAGTTACCTCAAGCCTCGTTGCCTAATTTTAGATGTCTATACGTTTCTTGTCATTCTAATTATTTCAGCACTTTTATGATGTGTTTTGGTGCAAGTTTTTTTTTTTCTTATATCACCAGTTTATCTTGACTTCTCTTACTGTTTTACAAATGCATCTTTTGGGTTTTTGTATTGAATATTTATTCACATTGTTGCTTCACATTACAAAGCACTTCTGTATCTTGTGACTTTGTTGAATTCATGTATCAGTTCTAGCAGCTTTTCGGTGGAGTTTTTCAGGTTTTCCATATAGAGTCTCATGTCATCTGCAAAAAGTGAAAGTTAAACTTCTTCTTTGCCAATTTGGATGCCTTTTATTTCATTTTGTTGTCTGATTGCTGATGCTAGGACTTCCAACACTATTTTAAATTAACAGTGGTGAGAGTGGACATCCCTGTCATGTTCCTGATCTCAGGGGGAGAACTCTCAGTTTTTCCCTATTGAGGATGATATTAGCTGTGAGCTTTTCATATATGGCTTTTATGATGTTAAGATACGTTCCCTCTATCCCAACTTTCTTGAGGGTTTTTATTAAGAAAGAATGCTGTATTGTGTCAAATGCGTTTCTGATTCTATTGACAGGATCATATGGTTCTTATCCTTTCTTCTATTAATGTGATGTATCACATTGATTGATTTGCAAATATTAAACAAGCCCTGGAGCCCAGGAATGAATCCTACTTGATCATGGTGAATAATTCTTTAATATAGTGTTGAAATCGATTTGCTAGTATCTTGAGAATTTTTGCATCCATGTTCATCGGGGATATTGGCCTGTGATTCTCCTTTTTAGTGGGGTCTTTGGTGCTGGAATCAAGGTAATGCTGGTTTCATAGAATGACTCCTGAAGCTTTCCTTCCATTTCTATTTTCTGGAACACTTTGAGAAGGATTGGTATTAACTCTGCTTTAAATGTCTGGTAGAATTCCCCTGGGAAGCCATCTGGCCCAGGACTCTTATTTGTTGGGAGATTTTTGATAACTGATTCAATTTCTTCGCTGGTCATGGGTCAGTTCAATTTAGTATTTCCTCTCATTTGAGTTGTTGTAGTGTGCGGGTATCTAGGAATTTGTCCATTTCTTCCAGGTTGTCCAGCTTGTTGGCATATAATTTTTCATAGAATTATCTGATAATTGTTTGTATTTCTGTGGTGTTGGTCATGATCTCTTCTCTTTCATTCATCATTTTTCTACCTGGGTTCTTTTTTCTTTTTGAGAAGTCTAGCTAGGGGATTATTAATTTTGTTTATTTTTTCAATAAATCAGCTCATAGATTCAGTGATGTTCTACTGTTTTGTTGTTTTTTTTTTAGATTCTATATTGCTTATTTCTGCTCTAATCTCTATTATTTCTCTTCTTCTGCTGGGTTTGGGGTGTCTTTGCTGTTCTGTTTCTAGTTCCTTTAGGTGTGCAGTTAGGTTTTATATTTGGGATTTTTCTTGTTTCTTGAGATAGACCTAGAGTGCAATGTATTTTCTCCTTAGGACTGCCTATGCTGCAGTTGTATTTACATTTTCATTTTCCTCCATATATCTTTTAATTTCTTCTTTAATTGCCTGGTTGACTTATTCATTCTTTAGTAGGGTGTTCTTTAACCTCCATGCATTTGGAGGCTTTCCAAATT
Organism: Acinonyx jubatus; assembly: GCF_027475565.1. Classification (NCBI taxonomy): domain Eukaryota; kingdom Metazoa; phylum Chordata; class Mammalia; order Carnivora; family Felidae; genus Acinonyx; species Acinonyx jubatus. Next base: position 117,250,454 of record NC_069384.1, read on the forward strand.
TTTTCATGTGGTTGATTTCAACTTTCATAGCATTGTGATCTGAAAATATGCATGGTGTGATCTCAATTCTTTTATATTTATTGAGTGCTGTTTTGTGACCCAGAATGTGAATTATCTTGGAAATGTTCCATGTGCACTCAAGAAGAATGTGCATTCTGCTGCTTTTGAGTGTAAAGTTCTGAATATAACCGTCAAGTCCATCTGGTCCAGTGTATCATTCAAGGTCATTGTTTCTATATTGATTTTATGCCTATATGATCTGTCCCTTCCTGTAAAGTGGAGTATTAAAATCCCCTGTAATTACCGGATTTGTATCAATAAGATTGCTTATGTTTGTGATTAATTGATTTGTATATGTGGGTGTACCAATTTGTGGGCATAAATATTTACAATTGTTATCTCTTCTTGATGGACAGACCTTGTAATTATGATGTAATGCCCTTCTTCATCTCTTGTTACAGCCTTTAGTTTAAAATCTAGTTTGTCTGATAGAAGTATGACTGCTCCAGCTTTCTTTTGACTTCCAGTAGCATGATAGATGGTTCTCAATCCCCTCACTTTCAATATGAAGGTGTTTCCAGGTCTAAAATGAGTCTCTTGTAGACAGCATATAGATGGATCTTGTTTTTTGTTTTTTTATCTATTCTGATACCCTATGTCTTTTGATTGGAGCATTTAGTCCATTTGCATTCAGAGTTATTATTGAAAGAAATGAATTTAGTGTCATTGTGTTTATGTGTAGGTTTCATGTTTGTGGTAATGTCTCTGGACCTTTGTAGTCCTTCCAGCATTCCACTCAGAGAGTACCCCTTAGGATCTCTTGCAGGGCTGGTTTAGTTGTCATGAACTCCTTCAGTTTTTGTTTGCCTGGGAAAGCCTTTACCTCTCCTTCTATTCTGAATGGCAGCATTGCTGGATAAAGGATTCTTGGCTGCATATTTTTCCTATTTGACACATTGAATATTTCCTGTCACTCCCTTCTGGCCTGCCAAGTTCCAATGGACAAGTCAGCTACTACCCTTATGTGTCTACCCTTGTAGGTTAAGGCCCGTTCGTCCGTAGCTGCTTTCAAAATTCTCTCTTTTTCTTTGTATTTGGCCAGTTTCACTATGATATGACATGGCGAAGACCTATTCCTGTTAAATCTGAAGGGAGTTCTCTGTGCCTCTGGATTTGGTTGTCTGCTTGCTTTCCCAGATTAGGGAAGTTCTCAGCCATAATTTGTTCAATTAACCTTCTGCCCCTTTCTCTCTTCTCCTTCTGGAACTCTTATGACATGGATATTATTACATTTCATTGAATCACTTAGTCCTCTAATTCTTCCCTCATGGTCTATTATTTTCTTATCTCTCTTTTTCTTGGCTTCATCATTTCCATAATTTTATCTTCTATTTCACTTATTCTCCCCTCTGCTTCTTCCATCCTTGCTTTCACTGCATCTAGTTTATTTTGCACATCATTTACAACATTTATTAATTCATTGTGACTATTAGTTCCTTGATCTCTGCAACAATAGATTCTTGGCTCTCTTCAATGCTTTTTTAAGCCCAGAGATTAATCTTATGACTATTACTCTAAATTCTTGCTCAGATATATTGTTTTTTATCTGTTTTGAGAAATTCTCTAGTTTCATTTCTTCCTGGAATTTCTTTGGGGGAGAATTCTTCTGTTTCACCATTTGGGTTAGTTTTCTGTCCTTTATGCATTGTAATAGCTTATTATGTGTCCTGCACCTGTGAGCACTACTATATTAAAAAGGGGTCATAAACTGCCCAGGGCCTGGTCCCTCAAGAAGTGTTTTTGGAGTGTGTGGTGTGCTCTCTGTTGTTGTGACTGTGGTTGCTTTATCTCCCTACTCGTAGTGGTGGTTTGGGCCTACCACCATGTGTGTTTTGATTTGTTCGTTGAGTAATCCTGGAAAAAAAATTATAAAAAGGTGTGGTGTTGGTGGTGGAAGAAGCCTTATTCCATACAAAGAGAGAAATGACAGGGGTGGGGAAAAAAAAAAAGAAAAAAAAATTGACCAGGCAGAGAATCAGAGAAACTATATGGCTTAATCCAGAGAGAGAGAGAGAAAGAGAGAGAGAGAGCGAGATAGGAAAATAAAGAGGAAGGAAATATAGAAGGGGCGTAAAAAGAATAGATTAAAAATGTCTATGGCCTGCCAAGTTGTCCCCTTGGGCCTTTGGAGATGTTTCTGTCATTCTGTAGCCCAGAGTCCTGGAATTCCAAGTCTTCTGGCCTCAACACTATTGTATTTTTGGGATGAGGGAACTTAGGCTGCCCCTACTTCTCTGCCATGTTGACTTCTCAAAGTGCTTTAGGATAATCTACTTCTGTCTCTATGTTGCCCTTTTACAAGGCTGGGATAAATTTTTACTATGTTTTGCAAAACGTAGATTTTTCTTTCATCCTTTAAAATAAATCCTGTCATTTAAAAAAATCTTGCTCATGAATTTCCCTTTGCTTTGACAGTGAGTACATTCTTCCCTTTATTTTACCCTTATCCCAGAATTATAGATTAGGTCCCCCTCAATGAAGCTTGTCATTTCCTCTCTCCTCTGCTTTCCCCTCTGTCTTCTAAGGACAGTGTCATGGAAGGAGAGAGAGAGGAAGAGAGCTTCTGTCATGCCTTTCATCTCTCATGTCACAGATTTTGTTAAAATGACCTGTATTATGTTCCCACCATCAACTGACAGAATACCATTACTGTTGGAAGACATTTTTGGATTTCCGATTTTACAATTGGAAACATTTAATTCATGAAAGAGCAAAATACTGCCTATTTTTTCCATACCTTACTACCCTTGCTACTTCAGCTTACTCACAAGACACAATAGATGGAATCCCCTCTCAGTTTGCTTCATATATTTATAAAAATCAGTAAGAATTACCAGGGTTTTATTAACTTATTAGCATGGCTTCTCAGGGATGTGGGTAAACTTAGGAACACTGCCACGCAAAAATGGTTTTATTCCTTCAAAATCCACATACTGGCTCTGTGAATCCCCTGTCAAATGTTTCTCTGGTAAATGCCTTGCGAAACAGTGGACAGATGTTTCCCAATAGAAACAAACCATTAATGAAAAGAAATAAGAAAGTTAGGTGACTGAGACAGAAAAAATGGTATGTATTTGATACTGGGTGGTAAATAACCTTATTCTATCAAGGGAGTATTTCTCTTAAAAATCACTTTCCATCTTCTGCCAGGATTCAGAAAATGTTCTTACTTCACGTCTTCTATGTTAATCCAAACCAGGAGTTCTCAGCTCTGCCTGCATATCTGAACTACCTAGGACACTTTAGAAAAAGTGTCTGTGCTCAGGTCCAAAACCCAGACCCCGGAAAAAAATTTCTGGGGGGCGGCCTGAGATCTGCATGTGACTCTGATGAACACTGAGTGCTGGGAGCCACCAGTGTATACCAACACTAAAGCTGTTGATTTGATTTTTAAATATACCTTTGAACACTGCTCTGTTCCACTAAAATCAATGTTTTATTAAACACTAAAAACTTCACATTAAAAGCAATATATTTTGCAAGAAAATTGTTTTTTCTAAGGGATGAAAAAATACGTAGTTAAGCTTAGCAGAATTTTCATGTAAAGCAAATATTATGTGACAGAACTAACATTTCTTTTGAGAATTGAGCATATTCTTTTCCCATATAGTTACGCAGTTAGTTATCTAATGTCATATATTGTTCAGAATGTTACAGTGGAAATTTGCTGGTATTTATCTCCCATCTCCCACAAATCAAATCAGTATGATGTAAGACTATCAAGGGACCTGTCCCTGAAGTAGATTGTTAAGCAAATATTAAGGTATTTGCTCCACCAACTCTTTAAAAAAATCTAATAAATCAGTATGCATTGAAGAGATTTCACTAATAATGTTGTTTTTTTTTCTCTTGAACTTTTCTTTAGTTAAAAAATAAATTCTTGATGTACTTCAGAGAGTATCTACCAATACAGTATTTTACTACAGTCTCAATGCAAATATTGTACACTGAAGTCATTTAAAATTTCAGGAGTTGTGCAGGGAATATATTCTATTAGTTGCTTCTATTGTATCACTTGGAAATTGGAAATTGCATGACAAAATTACCTAATACAGGGTCAGCCCAAGAGATTTGCTGATAAACAAGGATGTAGATTCAGTCATAAGTAATGGAACAAACTGAATGTCATGGTTAAAAATTAATGTTTGTCAGTTGAAGATTAATAAGGGATTATACTTACTGTTTGGATCAATGGCCAATACATTTCCTATTCTAAAGGATACTTCCAAATTTCCCTTTTCAGATAGCCAAGTTTAAGAGCTTAAATATCAAACTAGAGCATTCATAAAATACAGTTGGGAGTAAACCAATGAAATCCTATAGTTTAGTTCTATTAAGTCTCTCAGAATCAAAATTTCAAATTTATTAAGGGATCGTGACAATTACATTTTGTGAATCCTACATGCCTGCGTACCATTTTTGAAGTAGAAGATAAAGACATTACTTCATGACTTTTGCTTTTGTGAATCATTAGATGAAAGTAACCATTCTAGTATGGAAATCTCTTGCTTAGAGGTTTTCAGGTTTCTAATACTGGTAAGATCATGTGATTTGGCATCAGTCTTACCCAGTATTATACCCTGGATTAGATACTTATTCATAGCTCAACACAGGATAACTTACTTTTTTTTTTTAGCCTTGGTGACCCTATCTATAAAATTATGAAGATTAAAAATACCTTCCTCACAAATATTCTTAGGCACCTGTGTTTGAGGTAATGTTTATACATACATTAAATATTATGTGTGACACAGTACTTGCATAATGTTAATAAATTTTAAAAATAATAACAGTAGGATTACTACTAATAACAATTACAGTTGTTTTGTCCTCCAAAGCCGCCAGCCCCCTACATTATAGTTTAAGTTCATTCTAATCACTTCCAAATTGGTCTGCTGGAAGGAGACATTCATATCTAGAAAGGGAAGTTACTTATTTTAAGAGTAGGCATGGTTTTGTGAAATGTGCATATTCCAAAAAGTATGGCATTTGGAATATATTTCTTATTGGTATCTTATGTATCCCTCCTTTTGCTTTTCACAAGGTCTAGAATTCCATATGGTTGGTCCAGAAAATTCTCACTTCTTTAGATCAAATTTAGAGAAAAGATAAGCCAGTATTTTGAATGTGATCAATTTTAGTATGGATTGAGCAATTATATGGATCTTTTTGCCACCTGTCATGAGTCCTTTAGTAGACTCCATGACTTAAAAATATCACTATTATAAAGTCTTCCAAAATAAGTAAACTAAGCCAATATTGATCTTGTTCTTCAGGAATGCTAAACTTTATCTGAACAGAAAATCTCATTAAAGATCTAGCAGCTGCCCTTTGCTGCTACTGTTACTTTAAAATGCCTTTGTACAATGCTTTTCTTCCCTATTAGATGGCCTCAAGTGTGGAGGAATCGATGCAGTTATCTGAGACTTACTTTTGGTAAATAAAAATTATTGTGTGGCAACAAAATGAACCTCATTGCCATACTTTTAGTGACTGGCAGGAAGGAATCTTTACTTTGTACTCAAGCATTGGAAAATCTATAAAATGCAAACTGTATTTAGGTTCCTTTTTTGTTTCTAGGTGGCAGTTTTTATGTTAAAGTGTGTATTTTTTTTTCTGCTCAGTATAGATTCATTTGATGGCCATGAAGCATATTCAAAATAAAGTTAAAGACAATGAATTTTGATGACAGGAACTTATTTTAAGAAATTGAATAAGCCTAACTTTTTATGCCAAATATGCTTTTAAAAAATCTATTAATATAAGAGATAAGCAAAGTGCTAAGAAGCTACAAAGACTTCATGTATCAATTTCTTTCATGGATATAATTGAAACTATAGCCCTCTATGCATTCAAATACTTTCATTTTCATAGTCAAGACTATTTAGCTATTTTATTTTCATAATGTAAGGCAGCCCTCTGGAATAACTCATTTGAAAAAGAGACAGTACATAAAAACCTGAAGGAACAAATTTCTCATATAGGGTTAAGAATCTAACGGTGAGGCACTGGTTCTTTCTTGAGTTTGAGACTACCGTTAAAAACAAGTAAGATAAAACAAATAGACATTATGACTATACCTCCATAGGCACAACAACATTTAATCCACATGGAGCTACCACTACCAGAAAGCATCACGGGGGACCACACAGAAGCAGCTGTAAATATGCCAACACCTGCTGGTGCCAGATGGCAGGACATTCTGCAGCCCACGAGCTCCTAGCCGTGCTAGTGCTCTGTAGCTGCGTGTGCACCAATCACTATCATGTGATGACACACTCAGGAAGTGGCAAAGTAATGACTGTCAGGATTTTTCTTCTCTACACTGTACGCTTTTTGGATGAGGGATGGCATGTTATAAATATTTATATTCACAGAGCTTAGCAGCGTGGTTAAGTAGATAAATAACTTTATTAATCTCTTTAATAACAGGTATAAAACATGAATGGCTATTTTCTGTCGCAGGCAAAATTGGGCATTCATGTACATGCGTACATCGGTATACACCATAGTGAAGGAGAAGAACAAATCCATACTTACCACCCTGCTTGTTCCTAATGTGAATCAGTATTTTATGTAATTTTCTTCAGAACAATATTTAAGGTCTTATCAGTGGAAAGCAAATATGACAAACATCACTAAGACATTTTTGAACTATCATTTTATAAAGCAGTAGTCTTCAAAATTAGGTGTCTATAAATACACAAAGATTTTCTAGTAGGTATGTCGACACAGACATAGGTAGCTTCTTTAAGAAGTCAATTTCCGGACCTTCAACTTCAAAATGTGTCCTTACCATAAATCAATCTGCCAGAAAAGAACTGTGATTTGCTAACTTTGGTTTTCACCTCCCCTTTCAACACTGCCCTTTTACCACCATACAAAACAAAGGGGTACATCTCACCTACCTCATCTAATGTGGTGCATAGCCACAAGGTAAAAACAAAGTTAGGCACCAAAGGAGTATGTTAGGTAATTTTTAGGAGAGTATTGTGAGGGCTGAATAAAGAGAAAGATAATTGAAGAGGAACCACTCTATTTCATCCAGGTAAGACACAATGGGTGGGGTTTTCTATATAGTTGATCTAACTTATTCATCTTAGAATTCTGTAAAGAGATTTTGGTCACAGGAATAAAAAGTTGATTATATTTAAATTAAAAGATATTTCTAGGGAAATTCAGTGTGATTTTGGCTAATAATAACTACTTTTGCCATTTAGGTTATATAACAGAACTTCCCAAATGTGAAGACTAAATCTGAAGCTTGATAGTGTTGACAAATGAAGTTAAATTCTATCCTACCACCCTAAGTGTAGTTCAGACATTTAAATTGCACCAACTGAAGGGTTGAATTATGGCAAGGTTAAGCAAATGACCAGAGTGAAGCAGCTGTTAAGGATGGAAACCAAGAGCACTGTATCTGAGTTTCCAGTTTCAATAGGTTTTATTGTGTGCTTAAAGCAGGATCCAACCAACGAAATGCCAGAATCCTTTACACCGTATGAAATATCAATAATAAGTTATTGATATTAAGTTCAAAATGTGCAACGGTCTACAGAGTTTTTCTCAAAATCCTTTTAGGAGGTAAAAAAATGAAAAAAAAAGTTGGAATATCACTGCATAGTGTTCAAGTTGGTTTCCAATTTTATTCTTATATTTCTGTGATAGTTTTAGGAGCGCTTAAAACTGCATGTAAAGTCTCAATTGAGTAAAACATGACTTTCCTTTCCCCCTTCCCATTCCTCTCCATCTTCTAGAATTAAAGCAGGGTAAAGAGGAGGGTAGGAAGATCTACATTTACAAGAGGATCTGTAAGAGCGCTGATTCGAAATGTTGGACAGAGTATATGGGTTGGCCTACCTACTTTTCGGACTCCATTAACATCATGATCATAAAAACAAAGCAGAATTCTTGCACATGCCCACATAATGGTGCTCCTTTCAGCACCTATTTGCTAATGATTTTTTTAAGAAATATTTTTCTAATACCTCTATACGGATTTAGTAAATCTCGTTCCTTGGTTATATACATTTATAATTAGCCTTAATGCTCAGATGGTTCACTGAATAAATATTTTAAGATTTACTTTATTTAAAAAACTTTTAATGTTTATTCAGTTTTTTTTTGGGGGGGAGAGAGAGAGAGATAGAGAGAGAGAGAGAGAGAGAGAGAGAGAGAGAGAACGAGTGGGGGAGGGGCAGAGAGAGAGGGAGACAGATTAGGAAGCAGGCTCCAGGCTCTGAGCTTTCATCACAGAGCCCAACGCAGGCCTAGAACTCATGAACCCCAAGATCATGCCCTAAACCAAAGTCGGGCGCTCAACCAACTGAGCCACCCAGGCAACCCAAGATTTTCTTTATTTTAATCTTCATTCATATAATTATTGGTCAACCCTCTCAGGCTAAAGTGATTTTTACAATGCACTTTATAATGCCAAAGGATCTCTAATCCTTACCTGACTAGAACTTTTTATCTTCTCATTTTTTTAACTTGTCCTTGAAGTGGTTATATAATCTTCTACTTCCTTAACAAGGTAGGAGAGTTTCAATTACCTCACAACCTTGCTAATCAACTGTTCTTGTTGTCATTTTAATTTTAGCAAGTCTAGTAGATACACCATGCTGTGATTTTAGCTTATATTTCTCTGATAAGAAATGATGGTGATGGTTTACTCATTTATTTGACATCTATATATGCCTTTTGTGAAATGCTTGTTCAAATCTCTGGACCAGGTTTTAAATTGGGTTGTTCAACTTTTACTATCAATTTGTATTATTTCCAGATTCCATATATATTTGTCATGAATATCTTGTAAAGATTTTTGAAAAAAAATCTTTTTTTGTAAACTTTTCAATCTTTTCAAGCTTCTTTGGAAAAAAATTCCTTCTCTCATTGATTTTTCCCTAGAACTTTTTCCCAAATCAGTTGATTTATAAATGTGATTTTCTATTCTAGATTTTCTATTCTATTCTGCCTTTGATCTGTTTTTCTATTCTTGCCCAATAGTATACTATATTATTATATTTTATAGTAAACTTTGATATCACGAGTATGTGTCCTACAACAAGGATCTGTTATAGAATGATTGTGAGTCTTCCCAAGTCCCTCAAATTTCCATATTCGTATTTAATTAAACTTATCAAATTTTTCAAAGGAAGATTATTGGCATTTTTATTGAGACTGAAAGAACTGACATCTTGACAATATTGGATTTTCCAATTCATGAGAATGATTTATTTCTTCTCCATTTATTTAGGCTATCTCAATATTTTGTATTATTCAGCGTAGAATTTTTAAACATTTTTGTTCCAAAATTTTATTTTGCTTGTTTTTTATTCGCTTCTATTGTAAATGAATTGTTAAATCATTTGTCTGATTTTGTTTTTGTTAATTTCCTCTATTTATCTCTTTTTCTATTTCATTGAGACTTCTTTGATCTTAATTATTTTCTTCACACTTTGAATTTAACCTCCTCTGCTTTCATTGAACTTAAGGGAAAATTTAGATCACTGATTTTAAGCATTTTTTTTCAAATACAATTTCTTAAAGCTATAAATTTCCCTCAAATACTGCTTTATCTATATCTTAAAAATAAAGTTTTACATATTTTCTGAATTTTGGTCTCTGAGCTCTTTAATGTGTTATTTTACTATCCAAGCGCTTAGGAATTTTTAAATAATTTTATTATTATAAATTCCTCATCTATTTCCATTGTCAAAGAGACCATAATCTGTGAAAGTTCCATAATTATATGTACAATGTGAAAGTTTGCTTTCTTCCTATGCAGTGTTATGTTTTTTATAATGTCAATTAAGTTGTTTGATAGCGTTCAAATATTTTATGCAGTTTGTCATCTTTACCTAGTTCTTCTATAAATTACTATGTGAAAGGTAATAAAAAGTTCCACATATGATTAGAGAACTACTGATATCTGCCTGGAGTTCTGTTGATTTTTGCTTTATGTATTTTGAAGTTTTATTAGATGAATGTACACATTTTATCATCACATTATACCTTCATTTTCCTGACAATACTCTTTGTCTGAAGTTCTCATTTGTCTGATAGAGAGATGTCCCAGCTTTCCTGTGTTTCATGTTTGCATTTTCATTATTTTACATATATTTTACATCTAATCTTTTCTTTGTATTTAAACTCTTATAAATAGCATATGTATATATATATGTGTGTGTGTGTGTGTGTGTGTTTTATCCCAATAATCTCTGCCTATTAAATGGAGTATTTAATTAACTACATGTAATATATTTATATACTAAATATACAATGAAAATATTTACATAGTAAGGGTTTTTAATTTTTTTTAATGTTTGTTTATTTTTGAGAGAGAGACACAGAGTGCGAGCAGGGGAGAGGCAGAGAGAGGGAGACACAGAATCTGAAACAGGCTCCAGGCTCTGGCTCTGAGCTGTCAGTACAGAGCCCAGTGTGGCTCTAACTTAAGAACGGTGAGATCATGAAAGGATGCTTAACAAACTGAGCCCCCCAGGTGCCCCTATATGGTAAGATTTACGTCTACTAACTTGCTATTTGCTTCCTGGTGGCCAAGTGTTTTTCCTTTTTTTCGTTCTTTTATTCCTCCTTTCATGTCTTCTATTGGGTCAGTTAATACATTTCCATGTGCTAATTTAATTCTGTTGGCATTTTATCCATACATTTTTATTTAACTGTTTAAATAGTTCTGTATTAGGGTTTCTCAGCATTAACCCCATTGACATTAAAGCTGGATAAATCTTTGTTGTGAGGAGCCTGCCCTTTATACAGCAGTATATTTAGTGGCATCTTTGCCCTCCGCCCTCCAGATGCCAGTAAGACTGTACCTTCACAAATCACCAAAAGTGTTTCGTTTTATTGCCAAATGTCCAAATGTGGGGGGGGGGGGATCACCATTTGTTTAGAATTAATGCTATAAGGATTACAATATGCAGTGACAAATTATTATTATAAGCCTGAAGATAACATTCTATGACTTTGTGTAACATTTAAGAACCTTACATTGCACAATTATTTTATCTTTTCCATGTTTAGTACTATAGGCATGTGTATTTTATACATATTTAAGTCTCACAATAAAATGTGGTTACTTTTGCTTCAAATATTCACTGCTCTTTAAAAAATTAATATATATGAAAGATTATTTTTATATTTACCCACACATTTAGCACTTCTGTTGCTCTTCATTTCTTCTTGAAAATATAAGCCTCCATATGGTGTCATTTTCCTGAAGAACTTCATTTAAATTTTTTATGCTGCAGATAAGCTAGCACAAATTTCTCTCCATGTTTTAATTTGAAAACGACTTGACTGCGCCTTCATTTTTGAAGAATATTTTTGGCTTTTTGCACCTTAATATTAAGTATTCCACTGCCTCCCCTTTAACACTGGTCTGATGAAAACTCAGTCATCACATGTGTGCATGGCCCCAAGTATTTCATATGCTAAGTTTCTGGCTGCTTTTAAAGTTTCTCTTAATCTTTATATTTTAGCAATTTGCTGTAACATGCTGAGGTATATCTTGGTATTTATCCTGCCAGTTAGGGGTTTGCTGAGTTTCTTATATTTTTCACAAATATTTGGGAATTTTTAACATGATTTTTTCAAATACTTCAAACATATCTTTTTTTTTTCTTCTCCATTCTCTTGAAACTCTTCCCCTGAAATTCCAATTACAATTATATTAGACTACTTGATGTTGTCTCACAAGTTGCTGAGACACTGGGTTTTTTTTTTAAACATTTTTCTCATTTTTCTTTAGGTTAAATAATTGCTATTGCTCTTCCTTTACATGTATCAGTTCTATCTCTGCAATCTCAATGTTGATAACGCCAGTTAGTAAAATTTTCATTTCAAGTCTAAAAATTCCATTTGATCGTTATTTTCTTTTTAATAGTCACAAGTTATCTGCTGAGATTCACCATCTATTCACTTTTTATAATCATATTCTTTTCAAATATTTAAAAATATATTTCATAATTGTTTCAGAGTTTTCATCTGAGAATAGCAATGCCTAGGCTGTCTCAATGCCTTTTTCTTGATTATGGGTCATATTTTACTACTTATTTTCATGTCTAGAAATTCTGATTATATGTTGAATGTTGTATATTATAATTATAAAGACTTAGATTATAACATTTTCCTTTAAAGATTATTGATTTTGTTCCATTGGGTAAATTGCTGGCTGAAATTTTTGATCCTAATATGTTTGATTTTATTTTTGGATAGAGAGTGTTGACTCTGACATTCAACTTAGTCCTCCTCCTAGAAAACGACATTTATTTTAGGGCATGTTTCCTCCTCCTTAAACATGGCGTTTCATAAGACTTAACTGGGTGGTGAGGTACTAATCAAGGTCTCTTTACTCAGGTATTGCATGACTTTGGTATCGTATTTTAGTTTCAACCCAACAGGTAGACTCTGCTTGGACTTTTGTGGTTTGTTTTCTAGATGTAGTCTAGCCTTCACTCAAAAACCTATGGTGAATACAACTCATAGAATTTTGGAGACCCCTTTTAGGAGCTCCCTCTTTCTCTTGACTGTGCTCTATAAGGCTCAGATGCTCCACTAGTTGGAGACCAAATCACTGTCTCCTCAGATCAATAGGTCTACCATAATTTGTGTAGGCCTCACCTCTCTGGGCCATGTCAGGACATGCTACCATGCATGAGATAATTACAGGGTTCACCTTGTGCATTTCCTTCTCTCAAGAACCACTGTACTGTGTTCCTTATTTCCAGTGTTGAAAAACATGTGCCTCCTATATTGTAGTCAGTCTTATCGTTGTTCCAGTAGGTCAGCATGTATGGTAGAAGTCAAAATTTCTATATCAATATTTAGCCTGATTCTCTTTCACTATCTCTTAACGAAATACCAAATGTACTTTTTAAAAGCCATTGTAGATAAAATCCTTCCCAGAACCAAATCTATAAGGTAGAAAGATAGGCCACATGAAGAAAAAAATGCAAATTGTAGAACAAGTTCAGATCACAATATTGATATACCACACTGGTTCACAGCATTTGCTTTATGTATGTATACCCAAAATTATTAGCCATGAGAAAATAGTACAGACCACTTCACCAGCTTTCATGGAACTATTGACTGAGTGAACACAGCACAAAGAACAATGAAAACCATATATATCTATAGTACAATATAATGCTTTATTCATGTGCATAAAAATGCACATATGGAAAATCCAACCAAAAATGTTAAAAATAATTTTAACAATGATGCTATTGATGATGATGATTTTTCAGTGCTTATTATGTGCTAAACATCTACTTGTATTGCCTGCATTGATCTCAACAAGAATTTTTATGAAATATACATGATCAATATCTCCATTCTCAAGCTGAGTAAAGGAAAGCACTGAGAGGTTTAATAACTTGCCCAAAGTTACAGAGCTAGAATCACTATAGAGTATTGATCCTTATTAAAATAACCTACTTTTTTTATTGCCTACTCTCTTGAATTATTCATAATTTGTTTTGAAAATCTGTGAACTAATTCCCTGACTCCACTTTTTATTGTTTTTACAATTAACACCTTGTTAACTGTGGACAGGTGTTCCCCAATGGGGTACTGAGCTCCAACCAGGTGTTAATGAAAAGAAACAAGAAAGTTAGGTTAAAAAGACATGGGAAAATTGCCATGTATCTGAAATAGGACTGTAAATGAGCTTGTTCTATCAAGGGAGAGATGTATTTTCTTTTAAAATCTTCTCCAGTTTTCTGCCACATTTTAAAAACCTTTAGCAATTCTTTGATTTTGATTCTAGTTTCAGTTAACATAAAATTTCCTTCTTTGATTTATGTAAATATAGCCTTGATTGTTGATTTGGTATCACAATGAATGCTTTGTGAGCCCCATTTGAATACTCATCATTAAATTTTATACTTCATAATAAAAAAAATAAGTAGAACTAAAATGGAAGATGGAGCAACACATATTAATATTATTTGTGACAAAACTAACAACTTTTTTCACAGACTAAACATATTCTTTTAATCCATTGATATATGTACTCATGTAATTAGGTAATGTCTTATGATCATCAGTGAAACCTAGTTCATATAATATTCAGAATTTCATAGAGGAACCATATTGGAATTTCTTTTACATGTCCAAATACAATTATGTATGTTTAAGTGAAAATTATTAGGCATCTTTACACAAAGATGGTTACAGTAGGTAAATAGAATATTTCCCCCAAGACAATCTCTGTTAAGCATTTACATATAATGGCCAGAATACCTGATTCAAAATACGAATAGTAAGATAGGATTTTTATACATATATCCTTAATAAACATGAAAAGTATCCATCAATTCTGGTGAGGAAAATAAGTTGTGTACTTATATATGCATCTGGTGAAAAATAAATTGGGAAAATGTATCAGGGATGTTTAGGGTAAGATGATGAAGAAAAGGCAGGTTGTGGCAACATACCTTAATACATATCAAAAGATAAAGTCACACTTATATATTTAGTATTTTTATTGCATAAATGTATGCTGCTAAAGTACTCGGAAATGTTGAAAAGTTTACATTTTAATGTAAATGGTGGAATCAATAATGTTAAGCGAATGGAGGGGTGGTTGTACTTTTAACCTGGGTGGTCATAGTAGATTCTCATTGAAAAGGTAACATTCCAGCAAAAGCTTGAGTCAGATAAATATTTCTAGATTCTGTTTTTTAACTCTTAGATTTTTAGTCCATTTAAATTTTGGGAAAGGTGAGAGGTAGGATTCTTTTTCTATCTCCAAAAAAGGATGGACAATATTGGTAAACCCAAACCTATATTTCATCCATTGTGTTGCTATATCAACATTATCATATATCACATACCCATATATCCATTGATATATATTTTTTTCATTGCTGACTTAATAACACATGGTTTTAATTATAATTTTTACTTTACATGTAAATATGACTTATAATGTATTTGTATTACAACGTAACTATAATTATATTTTGAGGTCTGATAATTGTCCTTCATGAACTTTTATTTTAATACAGCTTGGTGTAGGTTTTGCAGAAATGTATTATATTGAATATAGAGAGAGTTTTAGAGAGAAGTGGCATTTTGTATTTCAAATACATGATATACCTATCTATGTAACCTTTCTTTAATTTTATAACTTACTTCATCAAAGTTTTCTTTATGTTTGAAGTTTATTATTACTTCTTTTAATTTTTGTTACAAAGTTACAATCTTTCCTCCTGTTTCTTAATCAACCTTCACAGGTTGATTACTATGCATACTGATGTGTGTCTAGTCATGGTGCTAAAACCTCTTATTAGTTATAATTTATCCATTAAGTTTTTTCAATTTTCTGGAGACACATTTTTACTGCCAATAAATAATGACAGCTTTCACTTTCTTTTCCTCTTTTTGAAATACTTTTGATTGACTAGAAACTACAACGGTGATTGAATCTTGTGATGTTCGTCATTTCAGTGGGAATATTATTTAACTGTTAGTATTATTGCCATACATTTATAGTGAAGAGTTTTTTATCAGAAAAAAGAAGTTCGCATTTATTCAGCCTGCTAAAGATATTTTACCAAAAATGTTGGTAGAATTTTATCAAATGTTTCTCCTGCAACTGTTGGGATGTTTCTGCAATTTTGATTTGTTAATGTAAAGGACATTAATGGATTTTTTCAAATGTTACACAATCTTTTAACTACTGGTGGATAATGATTTGTTTTTATCTAACGTATAAATTTGGTAACACTTATACAAACATTTTTTGTTTTGTTTTCCTATTCATAACATACACAACCCCTCCCCCATTTTGTCCTAGTATTAGTGTACCGTTAATCTCTTAACACAAATTCAGGCAGTTTTCAACCTTTAATAGCCTGTGATAACTTTACAACTTAAGAAATTCCTTGAAAATTCAGTAAAATTGTCAACAGAACTATCTGAGGTTGGGTCTAATTGTGAAATTAAATATCAACTTAAAAATGTATAGTTCTTGGTGATTACAGGGTTTTCTAATTCTTGAGATGTATTTGCTGATCACATGTACTATAAATTCATCCATCTTTTGTTTTCAAAGGTTTTGTTTTAAATACATATATATTCATAAAATTTAATGTCATATTTACCTCTAACTAAACTCAATTCTCAGATTAGTATATGGCTTATTTGAGCGTTCTTACTTTTATTTTTATCCATATTTGCAGAAAAGAGATTATCTACTTTAATGTTTTAGTCTTTTTGCATCATCAGACTTGAAGTGTGTTGATCAACTGTATTAGTGTGTTCATTTTTCAAAATGATGCCTGCTTTATTAACTTTTCTTTTCATTCATAGAAATTTAAAGAGATGAGAAGAGAGATTCTAGTCAGAGATCTAAGATCCAGGTGGTCCAAAGAACAAAAAGAAAACACCTACGTCTCAGAGGAAATCATAGAAGCCAGACATTCCTTATGGCAATCCGTGATGAAGCAAGAGTAAAGTGATGAATGGGAGCCAAAATCAATATTTCACCCAATAGACAAATGGTGTATCTGAACCAAAGGGTTTTGGCCTATTGTCCATCCTATTTGGTCAGTTGTCTCTCATACCCATGTCAGAAAGACATAATCATATTTTTATTATCACTCCCACTCACAACACTGATGTGAAGAAGACTGGGGCATAATAAGGCAGTATAATGAATGTAAGAATTGCATTTTTAAATTGTTAGAAAATTTTTAGTGTTTAAATATATTCAAATGTATGTCTTGTAACTTTCACTTAATCTGGGCACAGGCTTGTGAGTGGGTCTTTGATGTTCTCTAAAAAAATAAACTATTTGAATCCAATTACCATATTGAAAATATTCTTCCAAAGTTTTAATTCCCTGTCATTTCTCCTCCATTTGTCTGAAGCTGCTATTCAGAATTTTAAATAACTCATTTACATAAGAATTCTTTTCTTAGCTCCAGACAGTGTGAATATTTTTGTGCAGATTAAAGTTAATGTACGCCTATGAAAACTTTAGGGGGAAAAAACCCGAAAAAACAAAAAACAAATTCCCAGAAGCCAAAATCAGATTATAGATCTAATAAGCTGCAGTGAATTCATATGTGCTACACCTGCTGCGGAAGTGTGAAAATGTCATCAGGTGGAATGAAATTTAGATAAAATGTTCTACTGTGTATGTGTTTATTATTTCTCTTTATCCTGGGAAAGGAATTTAATATTTTATTTATCTCCCCAAATTTTTATGCATTGTGTAAAACTTCTCTAAGCTCAGATTTTGCAAAGATCATTGTATAAAAAATATGGATTATCAAGTATAGGAAAATGCAAGATAATTTCCTTCCTGCCTAAGGTCCCACTAGCCAAATATAAGGAAAAAGTGTAATGAATTTGAAAATAAAAAGCTAACATATTCTACTCCCTTAAGCACTGTAAATATTCTAATGAAAGAAACATCTCCTGCTGAGTTTCTCGTCAGAAAATCCAATAAAGTTTTTATTAAAATGAACAGTCACAGAAAAGGAAAGTTTAAAGTAAATCCTCTGTATAGTTTAATAAGATCTTTTCCTCATAAACAGCACTGAAATCCTTCATTAAAAAGATCAATAAGACACTCAAAAATACAGTGTAGTGCAACACCCATTAATTAGGCTTTGAAGAATACTGCATGGCTAGAAGAAATCATTAATTTAAAACCAAAATGAAAATAGATGCCCCTTGAGAGTAACTTTAAAATGAATCATGATTTCATTATACAGTGAAAGCACATGACTTTGGACTGAATATATGTAGAACCAGAAAGTTATTGAGCAACTATGTAGGAGAGATTTCCTCAAGTGACCTAACCTTCAGCCAGGTGCTCTTGAGCAGAGAACTATTTTATTCAGAAACTAGATTGAAGACTCTTCTACTGTGACCAACATAATATTAAGAGCCAACCCCGATTATGAATAAGCCAAATGTTTTTAGTATTGAAACAGAAGGATCATGTCTTTACTGCAAGGAACACAAAACCCCATCTCACAATACCCTAGAGTTTATAAGACTTTGAAGAACACTTTTTTCCTTTTTTGAGGAAAACAAAGGAACTCTGTAATTGATGGCCCTGCACACAACTATTAGCAATGATTAGCATTTTGCCTAAAAAATAAATGTGAAGCAAGTAAGCTAGCTAGATAAACATGCACAATTTTGCTTCTTTCTTTTATTGATATTGGGAATTTGTCATAAAAAATAGAATCCTTCAATTAGTTGGTATTTTAAATATTGTAATTTTAAAAAGACCTAAGTATTATATATGACCTATGGGAAAAGAATGAGCATGTTCTTAAACTATCTTTATGCATGACTTACATATAATTAGATTTTTAATTTAGGTTTTGGATTTTGAGTATTAAGTCATTTACCATAAGTAAAATATATTCCTCACGCATCTGCAATGGGATCATGTCTCACACTTTCTGTTACTAAACTGCTTCACCGAATGTCCTGACCTGAGCATCACTGGCTACGTTGATCACAGCTCAAACTGATTAAATGTTTATAATGTCTCCTTTTTGACATATCCTTCAGTATTAACTTCTTTTAAAACTAAGGGAAGATACACAGCTAATATCAACACTTAGTGTGCAGTTCACAGTCACTAAAAAGCACACAGTGAAAGATCAATAGCTTTTCGCCATGCACAGCCCTGAATCAATTACTTTGGCTTAAAAGCTGCGTCTAGGAAATGTTCAATGCATACCCCAGACTGCTTCCCAAATCTGTTCCTCCTTCTGCCTTAGTCATCTTAGATGGCATGATACTCTCAACTGTAGACAAAGAACCAACCCAAACCCAAACCCCTATTTCCTTCTTCCAGGGACTTCTCCTGGAATTTCCTTGGTTTCTTCTTGGCTTAGAAGAACTTTTTGACTATAAGATCTCAGAGAATTTGATAACTTATTGGCACTTTTCTTCACACCAGTTTGGAATTCTCCACACCACCAATCATAACTTTAATTCATTTTGTCTCAGATTTATGGTGTAAAAAGAAATGTCAGAATTCTGGGACTTGGCTGCGTAAAGATTAAGAGGAATGGTAGCAGGACTACCTTTAGATTGGGTTGTCCGTGAACCCACAGCCCAAGACAAAAATAACACATACTGGAAAACCACTAACTCCCTGTCATTATTTTGTCCAAGCAATACTCAAGATTAAATCTAAAAGGAAGTAAATTATTCTTGCTATCCAGAAAATAAGTACTGTCATCACATGTGTATCCTCTTCAACTAAGTTTCAAAGACTTTACTATGAAAGATATAACCCATCCCTACTTAAATGGATCAAAATGTAATATATTCACATTGAATATTTGTATATTTTACACTGTCATAATAGTAAAGTTGTTAGCTTGCCAATGAAATCAATTTGATAATCACAATAAAAAGCTTTTATCATGTGGTAGACTGAATGTGTCTCAACAAAATTCCTATGTTGAAGTCCTAACCCCCAATTTGATGGCATTTGGTGATGCGGCCCGTGAGAAGTAATTAGGGATAAATGAGCTCATGAAGGTGGGGCTCTCCTAAGAAGAAAGGTGGGACCCTTATAAGATTAGACACCAGAAACCATGCATACATGAAGAAGAAATCAGTGAGTATTCAGTGGCATAGAGGATACTTATAAGCCAAGAGAAGAGGCCTCATAATGAAACCTATATCATATGTATTCTGATCTTGGACCTCTCAACCTCCAGAAATCTCAAAAATAAATTTCTATTCTTTAAGCCACCCAATCTACAGTATTTTGTTATGACAGCCTGAGCTGACTACCACATGGAACAACATCAATTTTCAAGAACAGAGCAGACCTGATAATTGCTTTGCTTCCAGTTGCAGAAAAATATTTTTTAAAACAAAAAATAATAAGTGAACTTGAAAGAGATTTTAATTATCTGCATTATTTTTTCTCCTTTTAATTCTTGCATTATGTACTTATATATACAGTTCCTTCTATAGCTTCCTTTTCTTGCCTCTTAATGATTTCACACTCAATATTTTCATTATTACATTGCATAAATCATAACTTAAAGAAGTAGGAAATTCTGCTGTGCGCTTCTATTTTATTTACTCTTTCAATTGCAAATACATTCTACTTATTGTAATTTTTCCACTGTCATCTTACAACATGGTTTTGTGATAATTTCACAAGTATTTTCTATTTAAAACAAGGAGTAGATAAATAGACTTATGGTAAGATGATACTTTTTAATTACATTTATCTCCTGCTATTATGTGAATTCCTCTTTCAAAATTCAAACTAAAATTGTACATAGTCATTCTTTGTGAGAAATACTCATTAGTGGTCACTTTTACTTACCTCTTCCATAATTAATATATTTAAGTTAGAAAAAATGCAACAAATTTTAATAATGAATTTCAGATTTTCTGAGTCTTTTACACTGAGACTCATAATATCTTCCACTCAGTTATTGCATTTATACTTGATTTTTATTATATAATGGCCAAGGAAAAAACCAGAGTTATGTTAATCAATACCTAGAAGAAAGCCATTGATTTCTGCCTATTTTAAGAACTAAATATGTGTTATTCCATATTATTCTCTGTAACAGAAATGTATATAACAAAAAAATCAAATTAGTATTAATTAAGCCTAGTAGGGCTTCATCTTTTTCATAAAATAAATATCTTATTGTAAGCATTTATTCAGTGAATCAAAAACATAAAAGCCTAGTGAGTCTCTGATTCTCTAGCCCTCCTCTAGTAAATGCAAAATGGCTGACTCATTTTCAAAGATCACAAATAATTTCCCAGCAGTAGGGAAATAAGAGGCAGAAAACAAAGAGAGGTGCCAGCCAAGTTTGTCCTGTTTCCTAGGAGCTTTCATATAAATAATACAAATAATTTCTAATTGCAGTGCATTGACCAGAACTGTGTCTAATAGTCATCTCCTGGCTTAAGGGAGGCTAAGAAAATTGGTTTTGTAGCTGGGGACTTTGTTACCCAACAAAATTGAACAAAATTGAGGTTCTGTCAGTAAACGAGAAGAGAATATTGGCAGTCAGACAGACAATTCATATCATGTATCTTTGCAAGCCACATGGCATGAAACTAGCAATCAATAAAATAAAGAAAATTGTAAAATTCATAAATATGTGAAAATTAAATCACACACTCCTGAACAACCAATAGGTCAGAAAAAAAATGAAAGGAAGAAAGAAAAAAAAATGGAAATTTAAAAATATCTTGAGATAAATTAAAGTAGAAACACACAACATACCAAAACTTATGAGATGCAGCACAAGCAATTTTAAGGAGATGTTTATAGTGATAAATGCTTCTGTTAAGAAAAAAGAGATATTTCTAATACAACCTAATTTTATACCTGAAGGAACTAGAAAAAGAAGAGCAAGCTAAACCTAAAGTTAGCAGAAATAAGGAAATAATTAAGATTAGAGAAGAAATACATGAGATAAGAAAAACAATAAAAATATTAATAAACCCAAGAGTTTGTTTTTGAGAAGATAAAAAAAATTGGCAAACCTTTAGACTAATTACAAAAGAGACAATTCTCAAATAAATACAATCATAAATGAAAGAGCAGACATTACAACTGATATCACAGAAATATGAAAGATTGTAAGAAACTACTATGGATACTTATGTACCAACAGATTAGATAACCTAGAAGAAATGTGTAAATTCCCAGAAATATACACAGCCATTCTAACAGGTGTAAGGAGGCTCTTCCAGTTTGTATGGTGTTTTTCCAGAATTTTTTATAAGTTTCTCACCACTTTTCCAGCCTCATCAAGGTAATGCCACATGTTCAGTGTTTTTGTTATGGCAGCACTCCTATTCTATGGACCAATTTCTGTATCAGTTAGCTTTTTCTGTATAATAGATTTTCCCAAAATTTAGTGACTTACAACAACAACCATTTATGTGGCTCATGATTTTGTGGATCTGTAATTTGGTCTGGGCCCAGCTGGACCATTCTTCTTCTAGGATCAGTCATATGTCTGTAGTCAGCTGTCAATCATCTAAGTGACTCTCCTTTGGAGGGTTGGATGGCTTTGAGCCAAGCAGCTGGGTGATTCTTCTTGTTTGAGGCAGACGGATCTCAGCCGGTCTCCCATATCCGTTAGCTAGAGAGTTGGTTGTGACTAGCTGATTTATGATGGTTTAAACAGTGGCTTCACTCTTTGTAGTATCATATATGGCAACTAGTCCATATGGCAATCATGGAGTACCAAAACCAGGATGAGTGGAAGCCACAAGAACGTTTTATGTTTCAATTTGGAACTGGCACAATGGCACTTCCACTAAGTTCCATTAGTCAAAAGTCAGAAGCCTAGCCTAGACTCAAAGATTGATTCAATGGATTGAACTCTTGATAAGAGGAAATGTAAATCAAGGTGGCCATTTTGAGAAGCTATGTATAATTTAAAAATAAAATGGCTGGTTTAGCCTGAATTTTCCAGAAATTCAGAACCTAAGCAAAGGACTTGTAATTAGATATTCTCAAAATGTCCATAAGAAATAGTAACGAAAAATATTTTATGGGGAAAAAACAAAGTTAATCCAAGAGTACATTAGCAAATTGGTCATTGCTATAGGCATTTGGGGTCACTACTTGACTAAGTTTGCAGTGATGTGCCATCTTCTACTATGGCCAATATGAATTTTCCAGTGGCCATACAGATAAAGAAGGTACATCTACCATCCCTTTCGCATCCTATGACTTTTGGAAGTATGATGCTTATCTAATTCCTCTGAGGTGCACATTTGCTTCTAATTTACTATTTAATATATATAGAAGATTCACTGGACATTTCTATAATAATGGCTCTGATGCCTCTCATTGGGGAACCAATCCAAGGCATCTGGCAATTATACTTGCCAATCAAGGAAGTCACCATAGGGTGAGTCTCTGAATCTACTGAACCCATTGGCCAGGATTTCAATTAATACATGGCCTCCATCAACCTCCACTCCTACCCTGAACCATGATGGCCTTTGGTGCTCCCTGGTATCAGAATCAGCTCAAATTCTGTATTCAACAGCTCCAATGAGGTCTGAGTATGCCCTCTTTTTCAAAGTACAGCTAGATTGGCAATTGGCCACTGGTCACTTGGGGATAATATTGGGTAAGAACTATCTTATGTATATGTCTGTTTTATCTCTTGCTGAGTTTTTCTATAAGGGGACCCTTCTCAATGTTAAACTGATGGACTTTGAGAATCAGAATAGATTCAAATCTGGACATTGAAGAGGAAATTAAGATTTTTCATTGTGATGACTGGTATCAGCCTTCTCCTGGCCAGGTCTTTTTCTGGTTATAAAGTTAAAGAAAACAGTTTGTCATCCATCTTGTCATAAGAATGCAGTGGTGTATTAGACATCAAACAGACCCCTGCATGTTAAAGAAACTTGGTTACAACACTAATTTTCCCACTAGTGTTATATCCTCTTTGTCAGTGATGTTTAAGTGACTGCACACGGACTCTAATATTCTCAAATTCCACCATCCTCATTAGTTCTGTACTAAGGTACTAAGGTGCTGTACCTCAGATGTCTTCCTCTCAACCCTGGTCCCTAGTGCACCATCTCCATTAATCTTCTTAAATATGTGATTTCTTGTGTATTGCCTTATTGAATGAAATTTGAGTGCTTCTAGGGAGCACATCCAGGGTGTAGATTCTTTGGTCTTCATCTACACTCATGAAGCATTCTGCTTCCATGAAGCTTTAGACCTCTCCTCAATTCTGGATCAAAGCAATTTTGGTATCTCCCCTTAGATCACTGACACGTCCAAGCTTCAAGGAGTCATCCCAATAGCATATTAGGACTGATTCCAAGAGTTCTTACGAGGACTTTGATTTTGATTCACAAATAGCATTCCAATGTCATTTATTTATTTATTTATTTATTTATTTATTTATTTATTTATTTATATTTCTGGCCCTTTATGAATGTCTCCCTTATCTACAGCTCA
Organism: Acinonyx jubatus; assembly: GCF_027475565.1. NCBI lineage: Eukaryota > Metazoa > Chordata > Mammalia > Carnivora > Felidae > Acinonyx > Acinonyx jubatus. The sequence continues at coordinate 117,274,509 of NC_069384.1, forward strand.
GAAGAGCCACACTCAGTTGCTTTCCCAAGTTACTAGCATAGCCGAAGTGAAGTCCTACAATTCTTTCTGGGTATAAGCTATTTAATTCTGGAGAAGAAACAAAATTTCCTTTGCTCAAGTTGTGCTGTGACTTCCCTTTGACTATTCTCCAGGAGTTGAGAGGTTCCCTCTTTGAAGTACAAAACCATAACCTGATGAGACACCTTCCTGAACTGAAGTTTGTATAAGTCAAGAGGAGACTGCTCTTCTCTAAATGCAGGGAGGTTTTCTTATTAGCCTGGAATGTTCAGGAATTGGAGATTCTCAAACATGTTCATAGAAAGGGACAAAAAAGGGCTCAGGCTGTCACTCTTTATCAGGTCCACAATTTTGTCAGAGGAGAGCTGTTAATGCTATTCATAAGTCTCCTTTGTGTCTTTGCTACACTTAAAATTAGATTATGGACTTAATTTTCAATATAGTTTGCCTGGAAGGCGCAGAAGATGACTTCATTTAATACTCACTGGAAGCCTCTTAACCTTCTCAGTGGACCTTCAAGTGATAAAGAACCTGAGCCTGTGATGGTAAAATCGGCATATATTAATATACCCAATGACTCAAACATTTAATTTCCATCTACCCATTCTCATAAAGATGTTGTAGAATATATTAAACAAAATATGTTACAAAATGATGAAATAAACAAAAACAAAGATGCCACTGGATCGTGGGAACAGGAGAATCCACATGAAAAATAGAGGAAGAGAATTTTTTAAGATGATGGTAGGGCCTGGGACAAGTGCTCTGTAGGAGGCCTAGAGACCAGGTCCAATTTGGAGAAGGAAAGAAGATTCTGTTCAATCAGATTAGATCAATTAGACACAATAATTGTGTCAAATGATTGGAAGATTATATAAAATAAATTATTTATAAAACTATTCAAACAAAATATTAGCAACTACTGACTCCAAGAAAGATAAAGAAATGTGACTAGGAGTGGAACTTAAACGAAGGTCACTGAGCCATGAACAATATTTACATAGTTATCATAATACAAACACTGAATATATATAAAGGCCAAAATTACAGTAGGACTCTATTAAGAGTATGAGAGGACAAGTGTATGTGTTTGAGTGGTGCAGTGAACAAAGTCAAGTTCTCATAGTTTTCCATAGAAAATCAACAAATAATATATAAAATTGAAAACAAAAACTAAGTAGCAGAATAAGCATGTGCTAGAAATATGAATGTAAGTATCAGAAATATCAGGCAACAATATGAAACATATTTACCTCTGAAAAGCCAAAATCTAATGAGGAGGTTTGAGGCAGGAGACTGCTCCTTATATGTGTTATAAGACAAACATATGACAAAGTTATGTGCATTATTACTGAGAGAAATTCAAATTTAAAAATAAAAACTAAAGGAAAAGGGAAGAGAAGAACACATCTTTCCTTCAGTAAAGATCATGATATGGCTGTAATTCCATAGAACATGTGTTAAATAATTTACCAGATTTCCAAAGTAGCACGCTTTTCTAGTGGATTCTAGTAATAGAATCCACAGACATGGTAGTGTTGAGGAATCAAAGTGTACCATCTATGAAATATAACAGAGGGGTTCTACTCTAAACTATGATATTTAATAGCTGTGTGGCCTTGGATAAATTAGTCTCTCAAACCTCAGTCTTGTCATCTGTAAAAAGGAGTCACAGAATTGGTGTGATTAAAAAAAAAATCCCTTTCAAACCATTTGCCATTCTTCCTGACAGCCAATAGCTATATGAGAAAAAGTAGCTATTTATTATGCTCTGGGAATCAGGTTTTTTTTTAATTGTTAGAGTAACAACCTGTCAGTGAAGTTCCTATGCTCGTTGCATTCACTGAATTAAAATGAAAAATCACAACTACAACTCATTATGTTGAGCTCCTCTGTTTTCATGATTTCCCAAACTGATATCAATCACTGCCTCAGTCATCTTGATGGTTTTAACTAAGTAAGACATTGGTCCATGCACAAGACGAACAATAACAAATATAATTATTCTGAGTAATTTTCTAAAAATAATGGAAAATCCAGTAAATTCCTTCAATTCATAGAAGAGACAGAATAACTAAAGATTTCCCTAAACAAATAGATGCTTCCTTTGTGCCTCATCATCACTTGATATGGGCATCGTATGTCAATGTTCAGTAAGTGTCAAATAGAAATACAGGTGTGGGCTTTGGACTTCTCCAATGTAAGTGAGAGATTAGCAGGAAAAATGTGTTCAATGTCAGTGCTCCAACGTAAGTCAGATGTTAGAAACATAAAAACACTAGTGGGGAATGTAATATATGGAAATTGGTTTGCCTACCCTACTTTCTGACAGAGAATGATGGTTCCCCTCCATTTATCTATTTGATATCATAAACTGCTTATCTCAGCTGCAAGGCTGATATCGCTTTCCATGAAGCAGATGGTGAATCATTGCTAACATCAAAACTGAGACTGTTTTAAATACATGGAAGTGCAGTTTGTTTGTCTCCCAACAAGGACACTCCAACAAACATGAATTTTCCTTTCCAGTAACATCTGAGTGAAGCTATTTTAAAATGTGTTCAGTCGAGAACAGATTTTCATTATTTCTTTATCAAAGTGTTCTCTATTATCCTCAACTAAAGTAGAAAAATGGACCTTAACTACACAAATTAAATGACTGGTCCTTTATATTGTATATCTATCAAATATTCCAATGTTATAAGCATTGGGTGTGTTGTAATAGTTTTTTTTTTTTTTTTACTGAGAGCACTTTAAAGGAATACAGAATTTTGAAGAAAACTATTTCTCTTTATTGTAATGTATCACCCAAGTAATTTTTCCAACACGATAGAAATATCATATTGAATGATACCACAAGAGTAAGAAAATGCAATAAATTGCTTTTGGCTTAGGGAATTTACTTTTTTGAGGAATGGACACCAGAAATACATTGTCAAGTAAAAGAAATCACTGCAAGCCAATGAGAGGCAAAATTTTTGATGAGTGATGTAAGAATATAAATACTAAAGGAAACAAAGATGACAACTGTCGTATGAAATTAGCTAGCCCTTGAAATGCGGTTGTTCAACCGTTCAACAGTGCAGTAATTGGAATGAATATATTCCAATGTATTTTTCCATGTCTTTATTTATGAAGAGACTGAAAATTATCCCTAAGAAGGTCATAGTTTAGTGCAAAGGAAAACTAAGAATTTGAATCACAAGTCCATCAAGAGTCTATCTGTTTGATTGGGCCAAATATTTAACATATTATCGGCAAAATGATAACGATTTAACTTATAACTCATAGGATTGTTCGGTTATAAAAAGACACAATTTATGGAAATAAAAATAGCACAATATCTTCTACAATGTAAGTCCTCAACTATCATATTTCCCTTACTTCCCCCTCCTAAAAATGCCATCAGAAAATGGCATATTCTAAATGTTTAAAAATGTTTTAAAAATATTTTAAATAAGAGAAAAGAAACCCCACCTTAGCAAACATATACTATGTTAACTTTCTACCTATCTTAACCCTGGGGTCATTCCTCCCCCCTGCCATAGAGGAATTTGAAATTATTGGAGCCATTTTTGGTTATCATAACTATGGAGGTGTTATTAGCATCCGGTGACTAGAGAATAGCAACACTGCCAAATATCATAAAATACACAAAATACACAGGTGAGCCCTACCCCCAGAAGAATGACCCAGCTCAAAAAGTCAACACTCATATTTAATAAAATGTTTTCAATTAGTATAGAAAGAATCCATTTTTCTTGCGGAATAAGAGTTGCCTTATACATTTGAGGACACAAGAAAATACGAGTAGCGGAGACACAGCATAAAGCAATAAAAAAGATGTCAGATCTTAGTGAAAGACATACTTTTGCACAACTGATTCCAAAAAGTACGATATATGAGGAAGTTACCTCAATGTCTCCGAGCATCTATTTCCTGAGCTAAAAAATAGGGATAGTAATGCCTTCCTCTTATGGCCATGAAAATTTAATGAACATAAAATTTCTAGCAGAATGTACAGCACAAATAGATGTTCAAAGAATAAAGACTGATTATATAGAGATAAGGCTAAAGATAAACCATACTCTAGAATAAGTTTATTCTCTTAACCAAAATGATTTCATTTTAAATTCACTGTGGAGGTTTGCACTCTGACCTCAGAAGCCAAATGTTTGCACATTTTTACATTAGATCAAAGGGCAATGTAACCATATGCTAATTACTCTAAATCTCTCACTGTCAACCACCCAACAGTGCTAGCATTTTCCTATGACCACTTTTAGTTTCTTTACCCAACATTCCAAAACTTTAAAATCAATGCCATGTAGAAGCTTCAGCATGAATAACTTTCTTCATTCCAATTTTCAATTACCATATTCATCTAAAATAAACTACTTGCTTATTTTCTATTAATATATTGATTTAAAAGAGCCAAGAAGAGAAATAGGAATGGAACACCAGTCCATAGCGAAGAAAGTCATTAAAAACTCAAATCTCAGTAAACAGAGCTAATTACAGGACAGTTGGGCCATGTTTTCTTCTGAAGAAATCTAATGTGAAAATTGAAATCTATGAGGTATTTTAGCACCTTTCAAGTTTCAAAGTATTTGCACAGAATATGAGCCAGATATGTATTAAGTCCTAAGGAATGAAATGGAACGGTGAGCTCTAAAGTATATTACAGGGAATTTTCAATGACACACGATCACTACTAAGTAGAAAATAAGTGCAACTGCTACTTCAGAATTCAAATACTAGTTAAAATTCTATATTATTATGCTTTCTTATATTGATATTATATTAGATACCAAATAACAGACATTTTAGAAAACATTTAAGAAATCTGCATAAGTAACTAAAATAAAATGGACTTTTTTCCTCTGTGTTTTGGTTTTAATTTTAGAAATTATATTTGAAATGAATAAATATGTGGTTACTAGGAGCCTACATGAATGTGGATAGAATGGAATACTCTTTTTGAAAATGCCTTAAAATTGGCCTTTAAATGAAATTTCAGTAAAATTGTAAAGGATTAAGATAGTGGAATTCTTATATTCGTTGGTACAATAGAAATAAAACTTAGGTCTACCTTAAACCTCGCTATAAACTAGAGTGGAAAATATAACACATGGTAATATATTATAGTGCTTTAATAAAATATTGTTTTGATAAATACTGACTGCTACTGAAGGTTTTTTTTTTTTCTTAATGATTTATTTACTTTTGAGAGAGAGAGAGAGAGAGAGAGAGGGGGAGAGAGAGAATATGTATGTGCACATGACCAGAGGAGGAACAGAGGGTCCAAACGGTCTCTGTGCTGAGAGCAGCAAGCTAGACCTCAACCACAAGATCATGACCCAAGCCAAAGTCAGATGCTCAACCAACTGAGCCACACAGGCAGCCCAAGAAGTTTTGAAAAGAGAAAGATATCTCTACTAGAAAATTAAATAGAAATTAGTCTTTACATTTTGAATTTTGGTTTCTTATAAATGAGACCATGGGCAGACAATAATTTATTCTTCTGACAATAACATTCATGGATTATTCAGAGGTTGGTCCAAACCTTCCCAGAGTTTTAGGGTTGCAAACTGCACACTGAAATTTCCAAACAATTAAAAAAATACAGTCATGAGGTTTTTAAAAAGAAAGGAGATCAGAATAACATCAAACATTGTTATCTTCAAACATATATGTTACTGGTAAACAGTATAGTCTGTAAATTTCTTAGAGATTATTTTGCATGTAAAATCATTTACTCTGGCAAAGTATCACTTAAATTTAAACTAAAATAAATACTGGCTCAGAAATTCAAGAACTTAGAAAATTCAATTCGAGACATTCTTTCAGACAAAAAAAAATACTAACAAGTACATTGTAGCAAAGCAAACAAAGGAAAAGTATTAAATCTGAAAAAAAGATGTGAGATAAAAAAAATAGAGATGAAGAAAAAAAAACTTTGATGATTTGAATTTTTCTAAACTTTAAATTGAAAATGACTGAGTATGTCACAGAGAGTACAATACATGTTATAGCACAGCACGATGTGACACAAAACAAAATAAAAGCAACATATAAAAACAGACAACAAAATATAACCCTCAAAAGCCCACTGGATATAGGATTTCTCCAGCACTACTAAAGAGATGTGGCCTCAGGCTTCTACCTAATAATAGAGAAAGCTAGAGGGGGCGCTGCTCCCCACCTTACAATAAAAACAAGCTAGATTAATTTCAAATGTATAACTTGTTTTGAACCATTTAAATTGCCAGGCAAAAAATGGCACCACATCTCTGGATCTGGCACACGCACACAAGGGCACAGTGAACGCACAGGTCGGGGTAATGAAACTGGACACTGGTAAGAAGAGTTCAGCCAGAATAGCTGACAAATTGGTGAAGACCAAATGCAGACTGTGCAACAGCGGGAAATCTCTAAGAGGCCAAGAAATTGACAAGTCCAGACCGTTTTTGCAGGTTCGTATTCTATTAATGGCACCAGGTGCTCACAGAAAAGACTGGACACAGACCCAGGAAATGAGGCAGCCCGATGGGAAGAGAACAACAGCTATGTGAGAGGGAAAGGCATTCCACGAAGGTCCCTCTGTGCTGCATTACCTTCCTAGGGCTGTCATAGCAAAGTGCCACAAATGAGGTGGCTTCAACAACAGAATTTTTTTTCTCGCAGTTCTGGAGGCTACAAGTCTGAAATCAAAGTATCAGTTGGTTGTTCTTTCTGTTGACTGTGAAGGAGAATATCACTTAGGCCTTCCTCTTAGCTTCTGGCAACTTTGGCATTCCTTGGGCTGTAGACACATCACCCCAATATTTGCCTTCAGGTTCACATGAGGTTCTCCCTTTGTGCACCTTTGTGTATCTACTTTTTTCCTTTTTAAAAGGACAGGAGTCATATTGAATCATCACCCACTCTAATGACCTCACTTTTCCTTTTTTCTTTTTTTTTCTTTTTTTTTTTTTTTTTTTTTTTACTTGTGTAAAGATCCTATCTCCAAATGATATCACATTCTGAGAGAGAGGGAGTTAGGACTCCAACATGTTTTAGGAGGAACAAAATTCAACTCATAAATGTCTCTGTATACACTATATACACTATAGAACAAAAGCTTTAATTTGGCGGGGGGAGCAGGCAAGAAGAATTGTTGTCCTTAGAGCACTAGCAAAAATTTATTACAACTGGGAAAAGGAACAAGAAAACAATTCGACTTCTGGATGAGAGGCAGTACTATGTGCTGAGCCCACAACTGTGGCTGAGAGAGGGATAAGGGAACTGACACAACCACATGCCTCTACCCAGTGACACGGTGCATGGAAGACTGAGGCTTTAGTCAGGGAAGCTATGGGCACACCCCACCATAAGCCAAGAAGCGGCCAATGACAAGTGACAGCAGAATAGTGCTGAAAGAGTGGCAGGACAGGAACAACAACATGTACAGTGGCTTCCGTTAAGGCACAGTGCAAACTGAAGATCTACACCTCAGAATAAAACACATACTTCTTTAGTAAACCATCCTCCACCCTACACTTAATCTATCTCTACAGAAACGTAATATCTGAGATGCAGTGAGAGTAACCATAGCAACAATAACACCAAATCTACTCCAACTTCTAAATATATTAAATGAAACCCTGCTCTAAAGGTCTACAGAAGGAAAAGTACACACATACCTGGATATGAGAATTCTCTCAGTCTCTGATGAGCCACAAAAAATGTCTGTCCTTCATCCAAAAATTATGAGGCACAAAAATACAAAACAAACAAACAAACAAACAGAGCTTGAAGAGACAAATTGATCATAAGAATGAGACTCAGATACGACACAGATGTCAAAGAATCTAAGAATTTCCTAACTATTATTAGAAAGTTTAATATTTAAGGCACTGATGGAAAAGGTCAGCAACATGCCATATCATTTGGTATGCAAAGTATCATAAAAATCAATGGAATTCAAAATATTAGCAAGGAACATTGAAATTTAAATCTTCTTTTAAAAAATGCCATTTAAAAGAGCACCAAAGGGATGGGGGTGAAGAAACAATGGAAGGAATGCAAGAAGGCAGGCAAGAAGAAAATTGTCCTGACTGAATCGTGTCTCTCCAAAAACTCATATGTTGAAGCCCTAATTCCAGTGCTTCAGGATGTGACTGTAGTTGGAATTAGGGACTCTGAAGAGGTTATTGAGTCCAAATGAGGTCATTGTGGGGGCATCTGGGTGGTTCAGTAAGTTAAGAGTCTGACTCTGGATCTCGCCTCAGGTCATGATCTCATGGTTCATAAGACTGGGCCCTAAATTGAGCTCCGTGCTGCCAGCATGGAGCCTGCTTGGGATCATCTCTTCCCCTCTCTCTCTGCTTCTCCTCCAAGTGCAAACACGGGGTACTCTCTCTCTCTTTCTCCCTCAAAAAAATTTAAAAAGTCAGGTCATTAGGGTGGGCCCTATTCCACTCTGACAATGGTTCCTATAAAAAAAGAGGATATTAAAACACAGACATAGACACTAGGGAATGTGGTCAGAGGAAGGATCAAAGAAAGCAGCCATCTGAAAGACAAGGAGAGAGACCTAAGAAGAAGTCAAACTTCCTGATAGCTTTGACCTGGACATTTAGTCTCAGAACCATGAGAGAATAAATTTCTGTTATTTAACCCACGTAGTCTGTGATATTTTTTCCCAAACAAATTAGTACAGAAGGGAAGGAAGAAAGAAAAGTAAAAGCAAAAGAAATGCCAGGATATAAATCCAACAAATTATCTGTAGAATCTGTACTCTAAAAGTGTGATGAAACACAGGAAGAAATCAAAGACTACTAAATTAATGGAGTAAGATACTATGTTCCTAGACTGGAGGCTCAAAGGTCAAAAATAAGGCTTAATTTTTTAATTGATTAAAATTATTATCAAGAGGCCAATTCTACCCAATTTGATCTATAGATTCAACACAATCCTAATCAAAGTTCCAGTTGTGTTTTATAGATTTTAACAGAAAATTCTAAATTTTTTATAGAAAAGCAAACTGCTAAATAGATAATATAATTTTGAAAAAGAACAAAGTTGGAGGATTTCATTACCTGGTCTATGTAGGTCAATATAAGAGAACAGGAATCCAGAAAACATACACATACATGCATGTGCATGCATACACACATATATACACACACACAGTAAGAGTCAATGACTTTTTTAACAAATGTGCAAAGACAATTGAAAGAAACAACAGTCTTTTAGCAACTGGTGCTGGAACAGTTAGACATCTATAGCCAAGAAAAATGATTCTGGACTCATTGTACATTATACAAAAATTAACTCAGAATGGATAATAGACCTGAATGTCAAACATAAAGCTATAAAACTTGCAGAAGAAAGCCTGTGTGATCCTGGCTTACACAAAGAGCTTCTGAATACAGCACTAAGAACATAAATTGTAAAAGAAAAAAAAAAAAACATGGTGAATTGGACTTACTAAAAATCAAAAAATTTTGCTGTGTGAAAGATATTAATCAGTAAATTGAAAAACATTCCACAAACTTGGAGTAAATATTTGTATATTATATATGGGAAATAAATGGTATCTGGAAATTATAAGGAACCCACAAAATCCAGCAATGAGAAAAAGAAATAATTAAAAATTCAACAATTAAAAGACTTTTTCAGAGGAGCCTAAGTGGCTCGGTTGGTTGAGTCTCCAACTCTTAGTTTCAGCTCAGGTCATGATCCCAAGTCATGGGATCGAGCCCTGCATCATGGAGCATGGAGCCTGCTTGGGGTTCCCTCTCTCCCTCTGCCCCTCTCCCCCACTCGCACTTTCTCTCTAAGATAAAAATAAATAAAAGTAAAGTTTTTTTCTTTTAAATAGGCAAAAGGTCTCAAAGAGGATACCAAAGAGGATATATGAATGCCAGAAATAAACAAGCAAACAAAAACACATTCGTGAAAAAAAAAGTTTAATACCTTGTGTCATTTAGGAAATAAAAATTAAAACTATAATGAGATAATGCTATACACCCATTAGGATGCTAAAAACCTAGCGATAACAAGTGCTTGCTACGATGCAAAGCAATTGGAACTCTCACACATTAGTAGAAATGCAGAGTGATACCCCCTTTGAAAAATACTTTGGCAGTTTCTTAGACAGTTTTCACTTCATAACCCAGCATTACACTCCTGGGTTTTTAACGCAAGAGAAATGAAAATTTATGTTCACATAAAAACCTGTATGCCAATGTTTACAGCAAGTTTATTCATAATTTCCAAACACATCAAAGCGTTTTAACTGGTAAATAGATGAGCATACTGCGATATATCCATATAATAGAATTCTACCCAATAATAAAGACTGAACTCTCGATGAATACAACAGCATTAAATGAAACTTAAATGCATCTTGCTAAGGAAAAAAGGCAAATCCAAGAGGCTACATATTGCATGATTTAATTAATATGCTGAGTGTGGAAATTACTAAAAAAAAAAAAAAAAGTAGACAGAAAAAAAAATAAACTCATTTCAAAAACATAGTATGTGGAGTTCAGCTGGTATACAGACCTTTATATACGAATCTAACTGAAAAACAAATCGATCACTTAACCACACTGAAAAGTATTAGGAAGAAAGGAGCTGATCTAACTGACTTGGGAAAACAGTGCTTTGGCAGGACAATGTAAAGTTAAGATAAAAATAACTTTATATAAATACATTACAGTTATAAAATTTGTTCTTAAAATAGTACAGGTTATGAGGAATTCTGTAACTATTGTATTTGAATATTACATTTGAAAAAATAAATTAAGATATTACAGATAAGGAGAGCTGATTTTTTTAATTAACAAAACTTTTTTAAGGATACAAACAAAGAAATTAAAAGGGTTAGAATTAACCCTTTCAGGTCAACTGGAGTTGAAGTATCAATACATAGTCACATAAAGAGATGGAGAAATACCAAGACATAGAAATAAATTTAGGTATGTATATCCACACAGCTTACTGTATGATTGTATATATAACTTATCTACTAAGTGAGAGAGGCTGAAAGCAGTGACCCTCCATTCGAAATGAAAAAACACATAACTCATGATCTTTGTTTCTAAGTGCTATATTCCAATAATAACTGCCAACGCTCTTTGGAGACGTAGTTGATTCCACAGTTGGGGTACGAATAATACAAGATAAATCTGAGGCATCTTCTGATTTTCTGGTGCCAGAAAGTAAGGAAGTGCTTACAAACAAAAGGTGTGGAGGCATATCCAAAGAGCACAAGAGCCAGCATGAAGAGCTCCCTATGGACAAAGTTGTAATAATCTGAGCAACAAAATAAATAACCATGTTTTGGGCTGTATACCAAATAGTAAAATAGCCCAAAACCAGCACTAACATAACGACTGAGTCAATAAATGAATAATCATGACGATTTTTCTTTATATAAGCCCAATTAATAAATGCAGGAGAAATTAAAAAGATGGAAAAAATCACTATTAGAATATGACAATAATAACTGATGAAGGCAAGATCCCATCAATGGATGCTGAAATTAGTAGGAGAGAATTTAAGCAGAAACAAGATATGTAGTTAGTCTCAGTATCCCCTGTAAAATATTTAACAATTAGAAAAATAGAAAAATTACTGTGGAGAATTCTGGCAGGTCCCACCTTATTAGTACCACCAGTAATACATAGGTATGTTATATAATCCCTGATATGACACACTAAAAAGGGAACATAGCTTTTTTGTATTCTGCCCAACAGTTCATTCTCTCAATGTAATCATAAGAAATTATCAGGCAAAACCAAAATGAGATACATTCTGCAAAATAATCACTCAGTGTTCTTCACTAATATCAAGGTCTTTTAAAGATGTGGACAGAATAAGGAACTGTCTCAGATTGAAGGAAGCAAAGGAGACATGACAAGTCAATGCAATTTGGGATCTTGAAGTGGATCTTGGAAAAGAAAAATACACATTAGTGGGCATGCTGATAAATTCAAATGCATTCTGTAGTTAAGATATTTTATCAGGGCTAATTTTGCACTTTTGATAAACATTCTATAGTAATAGAAGATGTTGCCATAAGGAGAAGCTGGCTAAGTAAGGACATATGGGAAATCTGTAGAATTTTTGAGATTCCTTTTTAAGTTTAAAATAATCTCAATAGGAAAAAAAAGTAATAAGATATGGGTTCCTCCTTTTCCTTTTTCTTTCCCTTCCCTTCTCTTGGGAGTGGCTACAGGGCCAGAACCTAAGGAGTCAGCCAACCCTGTGACGAAGTGAAGTGACGAAATGGCCACTGGGACTAAGGTATGGCACACCAATGATGAGCTTCAGCTCTCTTCAGCTCCCCTCCAGCTATACCACACCTTACCATTATTTATTCAGGTCGACCTTGATTTACTGTCCTTCACTGTATTGCACTTTGTAGATATCGTGTTTCTTTAAAAATTGATGGATTATGGTAACCCTGCAATGAGCAAGTCTATCAGTGCCATTTTTGCAACAACATTTGCTCACTCCATGTATCACATTTTGATAAATCTCACAATATCTCAAACTTCTGCATTATTATTATATTTGTTATGGTAACCTGTGATCAGTAATCAAGATTCACTAAAAAACATAGGTGACAGCTAGCATTTTTTAGCAATAAAGTATTTTCTAATTAAGATCTATAGTTCTTTTTAGACATGATACTATTTATTATACACTTAACAGACTACAGTATGGTATAAACACATAACTTTTATAAGCACTGCATAACCAAAAATTTATTTGACTCATTCTATTGCAATATTCACTTTATTGTGGTAGTCTGAAACAAGATCTTCTAATTTTAGCTCTTTGACTTGAGTTTAGGATACCTGCTAGAATCCACCTATTATTGAAAACTTCCAAACGTAAGCCTCAAATTGAGAATTCCATATGATGACGATCTCCCAGTTCACTTTAGGGAAATACGTGAGAATCTCTAATGACACCTCTCTATCTTCTAGAACTTTTATTTCAAACCTAGAATTTTCATTTTAACTTTTGTTTTACACTCAGGAGATGGAGTTACATGTCCCTGTTAACAAGTGAAATACGTAGGTAAAATGAAAGTTTTAGCTAAGATTTCACAATAATATTGCATATGCAAATAAGTTGCGGTCCTCCATGGCCAGCAGGTAATGTGTGGACAGGAACCAGTTAGATAAGTCTTTATTCATTTAGTTAGTTTTATTTATTTTTGAGAGAGAGAGACAGAGACAGAGTATGAGTGGGGGAAGAGAAGAGGGAGAGGGAGACACAGAATCTGAAGCAGGCTCCAGGCTCTGAGCTGTCAGCACAGATCCTGACTTGGGGCTCAAACTTACAGACTGTGAGATCATGAACTGAGCCAAAGTCGGACGCTTAACCAAGTGAGCCACGCAGGCAACCCCCAGTTAGACAATCTTAAACCTTACCTATATTTCATTTATAAGTATTTCCAAAGAGTAGAGAGAGAAGGCCATTTGTGGAGGGAGGTTTTGAGGGAATGACTGATACATAAAAAGAATGTCTGCTCCTCACAGCAAACCATGTGAGAAGCACTTAAATGGATCCTTTGGGAGAACCCAATATGTGTCCCTGTAGTTGAAGGACAGAGTGGATTGGTCCCTGTCAGCAAGAGATTTGGGGATGAATGCTTCTCATGGACCAGATGTTGCCAAGTGTGAGGAAAAGTCATATGGAGTCATTTTAGGCCCAGATAAGCCACCTAGAGAGTCATAGGGTCATCAGCAGACAGAAGCTAAAGGTGTTGTCAAATAGACAATAGACCGTGGAACTATAGACTATAGACTGTATAAATGACAATCGACAGTAGAAATAACTTCATTTGGGTCAAGGCAGCTGTAGGTGAAGTAGCCCAGTGAAAGGAAATCTCTAAAGAACACACCTACTAGAGCTATCTCTAACGACCAGCCAGACTTAGAGAATATGACTCCAGCTCACAAGACAGCCATAACGACTTCTCACCTCCTCTCTGTTCATGCTTCCCAAACTCTATCACCTGACCTGAAGTTTCTGAAGCCATACCCAACAAGCTGGATAGGATGGACAAAAACTGACAGTCTATGTGGGAATAAAAAAAGAAAAGAAAACAAAACAAAAAAGAAACCACATATGTCCCCATTCTCCTACTACCAGTTCCCTATTTGTGACAGGCCATGAATAATGGAAGAAATAAGACACCATTAAACCAAGAGTTTTGTCTTCTCCAAGGGACTGGACATTTTAATTATGGAAAGGAGAACCTTGTATCAATTGATAATGGTCAGAAAAGACATAAGACTTCCTCTAATTTTTAATCGAAGGGCAGAGAAAAATTCCCTCACTGAATGAATGTAAAATTTCAATGGAGATAAAAATAGTACATTTTATTATTTATCCTGTGAGGTATGCTTGTTTAAATGATTAGTCATTTATGGGGCGCACTGGGTGGCTCAGTCACTTAAGTGTCTGACTTCAGCTCAGGTCATAATCTCATGGTTTGTGAGCCCGAGCCCCGAGCCAGGCTCTATGCTATCAGCTCAGAGCCTGGAGCCTGCTTCAGATTCTGTGTCTCCCTCTCTCTCTGCCCCTCCCCCACTTGTGCTCTGTCTCTCTCTGTCTCTCAAAAATAAATAAATGTGAAAAAAATTTTTAAATGATTAGTCATTTAGGTATTTATATAGATAAAAACATTATTATTGAAATCCAGGCAAAGAAAAAATAAATATTAGTCATTATTTATAACAGAATATTAAAAATAATAATTTAAATAAATTCCACAGAAAATAAAGGAGTTTCAAAAAGATGTGTCATATGATAATTTTATACCAGTAAAAATCAAGTTTAATTTAAATACCCCTAAAATTGGTTTAATACATGATGAAAGCTGATTAAAACATTGCTCTTTAAATGAGCACACTACCTTTGGAAATACTGAGGAATGAAAGAATTCCTTGGAAGGTAAACTGTACCTCCTTAGGAAAGATTACTTTGGTTTCCTCTTTAGTGTCCCTCATGTAACTGATTTAAGAAGAAAGATTCTACTAGAGAAAGACGTGAAGGGAACCCAGACCAAGCCAAGGGTTCTTTCTATGAGGATGCAATAAACAGAAGCATGCTTGGGGAATGGAAAGTAATTCAGAGGCCTGGAACTTGGAAAGTAAAGCCAGAAAGACTTGATCTGCAAAGAGTGAGGAATTTGAAAAGAGTACCACAGACAGTGGGGACAAAATAATGATATCTATTTAGAAGACAACAGAATGCTAAGGGCATATTGGATTAGGGTAAAAATAGAGACTGAATGCCAGTCAAGGTTGACAAGGTGTCATATTTTCCAAGATGCTATAAAATTGTGAAGAAAAGCAAAGTCTTTGTAAATAAAGAATGGAAATGTGGATGTAAGGTTCAAGATAAAGATCATAGGCTAGAAAATTAGATATGGGTTATACCTGAAGCGATAAAAATAGCTGTCATAAGCCAGTACATGTGAATGTAACAGAAGAGGAATGTAAAGCAGAACTTTGGAAATATCAGCCCACAAGGCAATGGCAGGAAAAAAGGAAGAGAGAGAAAAATTAAGAACAAGAACTAAGAAAGATCAGTCAGTACAAGCCAAATATGAGAATGTCAGGAAGGTCAGATTCAGCTGAAAGATCAGTCAAGAGGAAAGACTGAACAGGTCACTGGAATTGGCAATTCAAAGCTCACACACAATATTAAGGGCAACATTTTCAGGGACTTAATTTCCTCAATTTAAACACCGGGACTAGTTGAAATAAACTTTAATGCTCCCTCCAGCAATAATAATTCTGTTCCCTGGGATCTAGGTTCTGAATGTAATTTGAATTACGGAATGTCTTAATTATATGGTTCCTTTCAATTGCACAAGTGATATATTTAAACATTACCACGACAATTGACCAGATGTACATGTCTGTACGTACGTACCCTCAACATGTATAGTTTATATAAAATTATTTGGCAGGGGTGACCTCAAGGATAATGAAAATCATATCATCATTCTGTTTTTATTAGACAGATCTCCTGCAATAGCCTAGTCAAAATTTAGTATTAGTCTTTTTTTTATAAAACAGATTGGTGAGAAATAAGAAACATAGTTAAACTTAAGATAATCTTAAATAACATGCTGTAAAGTCCTTCCTAACAGTATCTGATTATAGATAAATAAATAGCATTTTAAAAATGTGCATTTAATTTTTCAAATTACATTTATGTGGTTATCATGTTTTTGAAGACACCGGCACTATTTATTATTGAAGCAGAAACTGATTCTATTGAGTCAGGCATAAGTTTGCCATTTTGTATTAATAATCTGATGCTTCCTACTCAATTCATTTCAACAATAGTCATTTTCCATTATGAACTAACGATAATTGCTTATTAGTTCCCTTTATTACTCTCATAAATATAATATTTGTGATATTTAGCATATCAAATGCAAGATGAATTTTAAATATTCCACATAGAAAGGCTCAGAATTGAGAGGTTTCTTTATTCTTGGAATGATTTATTATGGAGTTTATTTGATCCAATTGCTTTGGGTACTTTCTAATACATTCCTCCTTTTTATGTGTACATTTTTGATAGGTTATGCTACTATAAATATTTAATTAAGATACTGGTGGGTCTTATGCCAAGTGAAATAAGTCAGACAGAGAAAGATAAATACTGCATAGTATCACTTATTTGTGGAATTTAAAGAAGAAAAAGAATGGAATGGTTGTTGCCAAGAGGTGGGGGATTGGGGAAAGAAGGAGATATTGGCCAAAAGGTACCAACTTTGAGTTATCAGATGTCCAGGTTCTGCTAATCTAATGTACAACATGATGCCTTAACAAAACTGTATTGTATACTTGAAATGTGCTGACAGTAGATCTCCAAAAAAGCACGTTCACCAAAAAAAAAAAAAATAAAATAAATAAATAAATAAATAAATAAATAATAACCATGTGAGGTGACAGATGTGTTAATTAACTTGATTTGGGTAAATATGTATAGCAAATCATCACATTGTACATTTGAAATACATGTCATTTCACAATTATACCTCAATAAATCTTGGGGGATAAAAATATTTAATTAATTTAAAACATTTAAAAACGGAATTTTATACCAACATCTCAATTTGTAATTTATTTGAAAAATTGGAAGGTCTGGGACGGCCACACGAAGGCTACGGTCTCCTGGCTGATGGAGCTGAGAAGAGAAGGCAAGTGTTCTGAAGTTCAAAATCCCCACCAGGCCCTGTCTGTTTATTTTACCCATGTAAGCTGGCCAGGGAAGGCAGAGGGATTTTAAATTTCTAATCCCTGATTAAAATGTGTTACATTTACTTTCAATCCAGCTTTATCTTTGAAAGTTTACTTATTTCAAGTTGAGTGAGAATATGTAGTTTAAGTCTGTCACAATATATCTAATTGAGCCTGATATATGCTGCTACATTTACATTTTATCTAAATTCTGCAGTTCTCACAAACCCTATAATAAATGTCTCTTCCTTTGTTTGGTGAGATGTCCCTGACTTTTGATGTACAGTTTTTCCGGTTGTAGCATATTGAAAGCCCTATATTTAAGTCACTTCCAAAGGTATTTATTAAGAACCTGTTGCACAAGTGCATAGTAAAATGCCGGAAGAGCATTACTGGGTGGTAATCAAGTCAAACAATTTTCCTATTAAAGTATATCAACACATAGAGTAGAAAAAGTGCTTGCAAAACATGAAAGGGAACTTACAGAGTTTCATCATATATTAAAATGTACTGTAGTGCAGTAGTATTTAATCTATGTGCCAACCCTATCTATAGCTGATAGGTTGGTGAAAAAGTTCTATATGGAATTTCCAGAAAGCATTTGGTAGGAATGTCAGCAGAAAAACTAAATAATCATTGCCATAATAATAAGTGCTCAGTTGGCCAAGAGTTTCTTCTATTATCTTAAAGTTTTATCACACATATTTGTTTCCTGTGATTAAATGACTTCATGTATTAAAAAGGTTTTCAGTCGAAGTTTTTATGTCCCCCAAAGGGCATTTGGGAACGCTGCTTAGTGAACAAGTGGCACACATACATAATACATGCAATGAGTGGGCCAGCACACTAAAGACAGAATTATCACACTCAAATACCAAATGTGTCCCCATATGAAAACACAGAACTAACAAGGCATGGGCTTGGCTTCTCATAGGAGTTTTGCAACTTGGCAGATGACTTTCTCTCTAAGTCATAGCTTTCTTATGGGTTCCAAGGAGAATACCTTCCTGTTCTTCGTCCTTGATTGGCTTAGCTAGAAAACATTAGTATCTTCCTTATATGTGTGTGTGTGTATACACATATATGTATGTACATAGTGTATGTAGCATATGTGTATACATGTATATATGTGTATTTTCTTTTGCATGAATTATAAACTCAAATTAGATTTTCAATTTCTTGAAGACAAAAACCTGGAGATATATAAATATATACAATACATTAGGGGCAAAAACTGTTGACAATTATTAAGTGCTCAAATACGCAAGGAATCTATGCATTCACACTCATATGTACTGTCCTAGGAGTACAATTTCTTCCTTCAATGGAGAAGATATTTATCATTTTCTATAAAATCACATTTTCATTACTTTTTCATAGTTTTTCTATATGTTAAAATAATTACTAGAAAATAATTTATGTTTACAAATCTATGATCTCCATAAAATGACAATGTATTAATAATGGGTAATGCACTGTTCTAAGGTTATTAAGAAGGACAATTTTTCAAAATTTATAATTGCTAGCATACTGGAGCAAAGTTTTGAAAAATTATTTCTGCCCATGAGTTGTATAAATACAGAATCCATTTAGTCAACCTTTGAATATAATTTTATCATTATGATATTCTCCTTTTGAAAAGATATGCCAATATCCTAAGAGATTAAATCAGGTGATATAAGCCTTTAAAAAAGCCTCTAAACTTCTGCCATCTGATTAAATTCCATATTAAAATTTCTCATAACCCAGACATACTCTTAACTTATATAAACTACATTAATTTTAGATATCTGTGAGAAAATGAGAATAAACTACAGCTTAGTTGTGTTAATACTTACCAAAAAAAAAAATACACTTTTTTTGCAAACTCCTAACTTTGATTCCTACTTATTATTTTAGTTTTTTTTTCTTCATCTTTGTTAATTAGGATCTTTTCATCTTAAAGATTAACAACATTCTCAAACCATATGCTAGACTGTTCCTGTGAGGTAATAGAAAACAAATATATAGATATCAGCACCAGCTTCACTATCATGGGGCTCCTAAAACCCTGTTAATTTCTAAGTGATAAGAGAACTAAGATCATCTCTTATTCTAATTAGGCAACTCTGGATGGGCTCCTGCATGGCTCCTGAATGGGAGCTGGTCCCCAGAAAAACCAAGGCATGATTAGAAGTTCAGAATTTTCAGTCCTGGCTCCTAATCTCTTGAAAAGGGAGAAGGGCTGAAAATGAAGGTAATAAATGGTCATGCAATGTGATGAATGAAGGCTCCATAAAATCCCAAAAGTATGGCTTTGGGGAGCTTGCAGGATGGCAAACATATTCATACCAGGAGGGGATGCATCCCATGTCCAGGCAGACAGAAGCTCCTGCATTCAGGACCTACCCAGACATTTCCCTATGATCTCTTCTTCTGACTCGTTTCATCTGTATCCTTTATCATATTTTATAATAAGCTGGCAAATGTAAGCAATCATTTCCCTGAGTTCTGTGAGCCACTCTAGCAAGTGAGTCAAATCTGAGAAGGGGGCAGCCAAATCAGATGGAAGTTGTGGGTTTCTGGGGACCTACTATTTGCTATTTGCACTTGGCATCCTAAGTATGGTGGGAAGCAGCCTTACAGGATTGAGCTTGTACACTGTTGGATCTGACATGATCTCTACAGATTGTGTCAGAATTGAGTTAAATAACAGAACATTTTGCTGATGTTGCAGAGAATTGCCTGTTAGGGGGAGAACCTTCAACAAATTTGGTGACCAGAAGTGACAGAAGTAGAGTGTTCTGTGTAAAAGTAAAGGAGGCACTAACAGGGAAGAAACTCCTAGTAGATGAACTGAGTTTTTCCCTACATAGGAGGAGGAAAAGCTGGATTTTGCCTTCACAGTTCCTAATGAACCTATTAAAATACCTCTTCCTCCAAGAACCATTAAGCAATTAAACTCAGTCCTTTTGCTTTTGACTTGTTATTCAGAAGAATGTTAAAGCTGTTTAAAACAACATTCATTTGACTTATCATTTAGCTTTCTGCTAAATTTGAGCAATGAACTGTGTAACAACACTGTAGGAAAAAATAGAGAACAAATACATAATTTCTGATAAAGCCTATTTCAACACAGCCTTTAATTGTTAATTGGGCTTTCCTGGAAAGCACAGATAATTATGTTATTATTACATTTTTTCCATTTCTTAATATGTCTTCTTTCTTGAATGACCTGCCTGAGAAAACATAATATTCAAGCCAAGGAATGAGAGGTAAAGATATTAGGGGTGGCTGCAATACAAAACTGTGAATCATTTCAAGAGCTTTAAGAGGTACTGAGTGCAGGCAGAGGTCCCTCTAGAAGCAGCTCACAGACCTTGAGTGGATTTTTTTTTATGGAATAAGTCTAAAAGAAGAAACTCCTAGAAGCATGACTCTAACTGAATGGTTGGTACCAAAAAGATTTACTTCATGTGTACCAGCAGGCAGGAAAAGTAATGATTTATTCTTTTAGTCAGCACCCAATAAGAGAAAAGAAAATACTTCACGAAGGTCCATAGTGTTAAAGAATGCCATTCTACCTTCAAGCATGAACCTAAGGGTAAAAATACAATGGAGACTGAGAACCTTCATACTCATGAATCCAGTAGAAACTTCTTGTCTCAATTTTATTCGAACATCCTGCTATATCTGATGCCTTTCATAAAACCCACCTGATAAAGCCCACCAAGCATTAATATGTAAGATCTTGTAATACTATTAAGTTAATATCTGCTGAATAGGTTCTAAATGCCAAGGAGCTCCTGTTTTCCTGACAACAACCCTGAGATATATAACGTTCCTGTATTAGAGATTAAAAAGCCACCCCACAAAGTGAGTATGTGATATCGACTAAGCAACCAAATATCTTTTTGTTAGTGAATTAACTGTTTATTTGCTTCAGGAAGGCAGGCACAGCAGAATTGGCCAGTAAGGTGAGCAAAACTGCCGGTCCCTGTACATTAGTGCAGAGCAGATGAGCTCATCTCCAGGTTTGGATTTACAAATGGCGCCTCAGTCAGCTGAACTAACAGTGATGTATCTTCAGTGAAATCTAATGACTAAAATAAAAATTCCACCTTAATATCAAATTATACAGTTGTCCATGAAGTAAAGAATCATAAAGAAAAATGTCAAAGAGGAACTTAAAATTTGAGGAGTAAAAACTTGAATTTGTGGTTGTAAAAATCACTCATGTTGGACATTTAGTATTTAACGGGACATTCTTCACACATTTTACAATTTTACATGACACCAGAATAATAATCAGAAGACAAATGGGATAATTTAATATCACTCAGAAGTGTCTTGATAATTAACTAATAACAGCTTTTTACAGTCCATTGAGAATTGCATTACTAGATTTATTTCACAGAGTCTGCTATGGGTAACTTATTTAACAACTCTAATCAGTCTGAATGGAACTGGATTAATCTGCATTCTCAGAAGCAGAAGGGGAAAAAAAAACAGCACAAATTAGCTAAATCTTCAACCTGAGCATGTTGAAATATGTCAAGTTAAACAGCCCCAAAATATGCGACCCTGTGCAACTATTTAGCATGATGCTCTGTTTATGAAAATCTCTCCCTTGAGGAACAATTTAATTGTCTAAGGTTCAACCACAAGAAGGAATAAGCAAGAATTAAAGCATTACTATAAAGCTCAACAACAAAGTGAAGAGTTTATGTTTTATTTATCTCAATCTCCCTCTCTTTCTCTGTTTAAAACCTGATTTAATAATCATTGGTAGTAATATTTTCTTCTTTGATACATGCACCAACATTACTATTCCTTCCTTACTTATACAAGTACAAAGCATGTCAACCTTTCATTGTCTGTTGACAATACTTAAGTTTGCTTCCAATGGATCATTTATGATTAGGCAGCGTTCCATAAGCTGTCACAAGTTGGAAGGTAACATTGGGGAAATTCAGAAGGAAATGACTCTGACATTTGAGTCTGGACCACCAAGACCTGTGCTAAGTACCAGAGAAGAACAAAAAATTAGACACCATTTTGGCATTTAAGATTTTCCAAAAAGCTCAGGGGAGACTTCAACTCTTCTGGTAAGTGATACATCTGAATCCTGTTATACACAATTTCTGTGCTGAAGCAGCACAGAAGGGGTTGTTGTTATAAGCTTCACTTGATGGAGTCAGAGAAGACCAAAGAGGTAGTAACAAGAAAGCTCTGATTTTTTTTAATGTTTTGTTTATTTTTCAGAGACAGAGACAGAGACAGAGACAGAGTACAAGCGGGGGAGGGGCAGAGAGAGAGGGAGACACAGAACCGCAAGCAGGCTCCAGGCTCTGACCTGTCAGCCCAGAGCCCCATGTGGCACTCGAACTCACAAACTCACGTTCTGCGAGATCATGGCCTGAGCTGAAGTCAGACGCTTAACCGACTGAGCCACCCAGGTGCCCCAGGAAAGCTCTGATTTTAACCATGATTGGGATTCTCCAGCGTAATATGATGTGAAAAGACAGATCATGCGTGGGTAATGATAATTAAGTTGTTACTGCTGAACCATAAACCCAATATGAACAATGAGACTGGCTCTGTACTGCTTTATTTTTCCACATTCATCTGTTCTTAGATCTACTCTAATTTCTCCCCTTCAGTCAGGGTATTCTTCTTCGTCTCCTTCATGTACCATGTTCTTCCAAATCTCTAAACCTTTGTTCCCTCTGCTCTCTCTGATTGGAATGCTCTCTACTCCAGATCTGCCTGATGAATTCTACTCATCTTTCGAGACTCAGCTTAAGAGCAAGCAACTTGGGGAGTGTGGGTGGCTCAGTCGGTTAAGCATCTGACTTCAGCACAGGTCATGATCTCATGGTTCATGAATTTGAGACCTACATCGGGCTCTCTGCTATCATCACAGGGCCAGTTCAGATCCTCTGTTTCCCTTCTCTCTGTCCCTCCAGTGTGTTCTTTCTCTCTCAAAAAGAAATAAACATTTAAAAACATTGTTTTTTAAAAAAGAAAGGAATTCTATAACACTTTTCCTTCTCCTGGTCCTTCCAACACAGGAGTAAAAACACTATTTTATGTTCTCATGACATCTTATCTTTATCTCAATTATTCACTCTTCATTTATCCATCTAATCATTCACTCATTCCCTCATTCAGGATGTATTTATCAACCCATTGTTATGTACCAGGCACAATGCTAAGCATTAGAGATACAATTAATGGGAAATAGAGTCCAGAAGGTTTGATTTTGGGCTGAACTGAGAATCTTATAGCCAAGAATAAATTGTAAATTCATAAGTATTTCTCCATATACAAACGTAACAAATGTAAGAAGTGTTAAGAAACTCAGATAATAAAGAGCAGCTCTGATAAGAGGGGATCATTTTTAAGAATCCTGATAAGGCATATTTTTCTGAGCCACATCTTTAGAAGTGACATCTGAGTTACCATCTTAAAGATACAAATGAGTAGCGAAAAGCATTGTAGCTAGAGAAAAACAAATATTAATGCTCTGAAGTGACAATGTGCTTGGCTAGTTTAGGAATAGTATGTAAGTCCATCATGTAGGAACTTTAATCTGTTTATGCCTAATGTTTAGAAAAATGCCTAACACATAGTAGGTACTGAGTATTTGTGGGGTAAACAAATGGTGAGAAAGGGGATAAATGGCACCTGGGTGGCTCTGTTGGTTGAGGGTATGACTCTTGCTTTCAGCTCAGGTCATGATGCCAGGGGTCATGAAATCCAGTCCCGCCTCAGGCTCCACTTGATATTCCTTCTTTCCCTCCATCCCTCCCTCCATCTCTCTTTCTCCTCCCCCTTTCCCTGCTCATTCTCTCTTTCTAAAAAAAATAACTTAAAAATTTTTTTTTAATTTAAAAGGTACCAGATATTAGGAAAACAGGAGAGTGATACAAGAGTGGAGAAGTGGGTGGGGGTAAGTTCATGAGAAGCTACACAGATCATGATAAAACATAACTGTATTTTATTACAAATTTACGGGTAGTGTGTGGGAAAGCAAGTGTGCACTAGATTAGTCAAAGACAAATAACAAGAACGAGGCTGAAATTAAATAAAATCTTGCAGTGATTAAATTGGTCAATATTTTTAACGCTAACACGATTGTCAAGCATGTAGGGTAGTTTGGAAAGTTCTGATGCACTTTTAAAAAACACTGTTTCAACTGTATGACATTCAGGAAAAGTAAAAACTAGAGGGACAGTAAAAAGATCAGGGAGAGGTGAAGAGGGAGAGCACAGGGCATGGATTTTTAGGGCAGTGAAACTATTCTGTATGGTACATAATGATGGACATACGCCATTATACATTTGCCAAAACACTTTGAAAATACAAGAGCAACCCTAAAGGAAACTATGAATTTGGATGATAATGATACGTCAGCTCTGTTCATTGATTAGAACAAATATACTACCTGGGTGGGAGATTTAATAGTAAGGGATGTTGTGCCTATAGCAGATGAGGTGGAGTGGGGAGGCTGTGAGAATTCTATGTACTTTCTGCTCATTTTCATTCTGAACCCAACTCCCCTAAAAAAAAGTCTATGTAAGAATAATTGTAACATTTTTATTATTTTTCATTTGGTATTGGGTATCTAAAACCATTATTCATATATTTTCATTCAAGACATTTATTTCTATGTTATCTTTCCACAAAATAATCAAAGATGTACACAGAAATTTTATTTAAAACTTTTCATCACATAATTGTTTAGAATAAAGATATTCTGTAATCACCTTCAATTTCCTATACTAGCACAATGGGGAAACTAATTATAGAATATCCATATACAGTTTTGCCATTAAAATTAGGTTTAAAGAATGTTTACTAACTAATGAATATACTAATAAAACGTCAGGTAAAAAATTGCTACAGTATAACATACACAATACAAAACTAACGATAAAATGTGCAAGACAGGTACATGTACCTCGGGAAGTGAAAAAAGTTAATGAAAAGAAAGACAACAAAATGCTGTAGTCAGGGTCTCTGGTAGGTGAGATTTCTAATGTATTTTATTTTCTTCTTTATACTTTCACAAATAAAATGTCAAAGATTAGAAGTTAAAATATTTATTATAGGTTGATTTCGCTAATTTGTTAACCGAAGAAATTTAATTGCTGGAGTATGAAGTTGAGAACTGATAAAGGGTAAGTTACAACAGCCTGGTATAATTGCCTCAGAAACTTTTAATTTATTTATACATTTGCATTTACTCTAGTCCCATGAAATTCTCATGGGGAGACAGAAACAATAACAAAGTCAAGAAATACTAGATATTACTTCACACTTTCTTAGACTAGCAACATATTTATTATGTTTAAGGCTCTAAGAAGTCCTGCATTTAAGAAATTTGTTTAAATTTATTTAACCAACATTTCCCAAATGTATTTGACTTAAAGCATTTTAAATGCAATTGGCATGAACACCCTGAGGAATACACTTTAGGAAATGCCACCGTTGGCAGTCAGAACAATCAATAGTTTTTAAATTATTTTTTTTTACTGTGAAATATCTCCAAAGTAAAAGCCCCAAAAGAAAAGTTATAAATATAATGACAAATAATTATTTTCTAAACAATTTGAGTCAGTTGCTAAATTCACCTTCCATTATCCTGATAAACTCCTGAAAACATTAGCAAATATGTTCAACAAACAAGGACATTCTCCAATATAACCATTACAGAACCATCAGAATAAGTAAATGAAAATGAACACGATAATTCAATGTAATTTTCAAACTTCTTTCAAATTTTGCTACTTAGCCTAAAAATGTTCTTTGCAACATAGGGTTTTAGCTCAGAATTATGTAATTCATTTAGTTGTCTTTAGTCACCGTTAGTCTGGAAAACTGCCTTGACTTTCATCACCTTGACGCCTTTGAAGATTACAGGCCACGTATTTTTTAAGATTTTTTAACGTTTATTTATTTTTGAGAGAGAGAGACAGAGAGACCAAAGACGAGCAGGGGAGGAGTAGAAAAAGGGGGAGACTCAGAATCTGAAGCAGGCTCCAGGCTCTGAGCTGTCAACAGAGAACCCAACACGGGGCTCGAACCCATGAGATAATGACCTGAGCCGAAGTTGGAAACTTAACCAACTGAGCCACCCAGGCGCTCCAGGCCACGTACTTTTAAATACCCTTCAGTTTGGGCTTCTCTGATGCTTCCTCATGATTAAATTAATATTATAGAACTTTGACAGGTAAAATTATACAAGTGATGCTGTGTTGTTTTCATTGTATTCTGTAAGATGTCACACAATTTCTGTTTGTTGCGTCACAGGGTAGATTCACTTTGATCACTTGATCACTGGAGTCTGTGCCACGTTTCACCTACTGTAATGTTACCCTTTTCTCAGTTTCTAATGAATAAGTCATTTGTGGGATGGTACTTTTAGCTGTGTAATTACAGTGTAAATACAGTGGACCCTTGAACTACACAGGTTTGAACTGTATTGGGTCCACTTACATATGGATTTTTTCAATAAATACAGTACACCACTGTAAATGTATTTTCTCTTCTGTATGATTTTTTAAAATAATATTTTCTTTCCTCTAGCTTACTTTATTATGAGAATATAATATATAATACATATAATGTACAAAATGTGTGTTTATATTATGGGTAAGGCTTCCCAGTCAACAGTAGGCTATTAGT
Organism: Acinonyx jubatus; assembly: GCF_027475565.1. NCBI lineage: Eukaryota > Metazoa > Chordata > Mammalia > Carnivora > Felidae > Acinonyx > Acinonyx jubatus. The sequence goes on from NC_069384.1 coordinate 117,301,475, forward strand.
AGTTAAGATTTGGGGGAATTAAACTCTATGCATGGACTTTTGACTGCCTGGAGGAAGTGTCATAGCCCATACCCCTGTGTTGCACAAGGGTCAACTGTATTCTATTCCTCATATTGCAAACACACCCTAAGTTGATCCCTAAGATTCCCACTCCTACCATTCATGCTCTTATACAGTATCCTCTGTAGGAAAGAACTGTGACTTGCTTCTAATCAGAATATGATAAAAGTGACAGAATGTCATTCCTGTGATCATGTTTTTCTTTCCATTTTTTTTTAATATATAAGACTTTGTGTTGCTAGATGATTCATTCTAGTCATACTCTCCGTGGCTGGCCTCAGAGAACACTAAGCTAACACTTCTACAGCCATCAGGAAATGAATTCTTCCAGCAACCTTGGAAGCAGAATCTTCCCCACTTGAACCTCCGGATAAGAACCCAGCCCTGGCTCACTTTGATTGCAGAGGAACTTACAAAGGACCCTGGATAACACCTTAACTGCAGCCTTGCAGAGAACCCAGTCATTCTGTGCTCAACTCCTGACCCACAGAAACTGTGAGACAATAAATTTATGTTGTTTAAAAGCTACTATATTTGTGGTAATTTGTTACACAGCATATAAAATGAATGCACTTACCAAACTTTCCATTAATTAATTAATTAATTAATTTCAATACACTCATATTTTATTTCTATTTTATTCAATGGATTGTAATCTGATACGATAAATATTTATTTTGATGTGTAAATGGTTACAGATTTAGGAGGTGGCATTTGCTATCATTTTGATATGTCACCATCAGTCTGATCATTTCTTTACTCTCTGGCACAAAATGATATTCTACACTTGTCTTCTATTGTCCTGCCCTGGTAATGAGCCATTTTTCCATTGAGCACTGATTCATTAGTAGGGAATATTTAAAAGACAAGATCTATTTTCTAGATATGATTATTGCTATGTGGTATCCCTGCTACCAGACAGAGTTAGAGATACACACACATGCACACACACGCACACCCATCCCTACATAAAATAAACACATATGTATATTCTATTTCTATACATACACATAAATATATGTACACCCATATTTGATTATATTATCTATTGAAAACCATGAGTTCACTCACATGCTTCCAGTTAAACCCAACACCACAGACTGATGCTAATTTTATCTCTTTCCATATTTATAATTCCCTTCTTTGAAATAAGGAAACTGGCACCTATTATTCTTCATGTGTTTACTTATTTGTTCAACTTCCTGTAAGAGAACAATACATGATCCCTACTAAACTCCTCCTCTTCTTTTGCACAGATGCCCTCCTCATCTTACTTAGGCTAAGAAATTCCATGACAGGCTACTGTCACTACACCACCATTTAATGGACATTTCTCATCCTGCTCAGCCTTCAATGCCCCATGCCTGGCAGCACTCCCAGGCAGACACCCTGCACTCCCTGCTTGACTTCTGACACCACACAGTGCTCTGCTCTTCTGTGAAGACACCTCTTCAAGCTTCTTGGACTTTGACATGACATGCCAGATGTCCCCCTCCATGAACAACCTCCTCAACCAGCTTGAGCTCTGATGTCCCAGTCGGGCTGAACTTCGAAGGGACCTCCTCCTTCCTTAGCTCTCACTCTCCTACCCTGTGTTGGTTGTCTTCCATTGTGACTACTTTCTTTACCACCAACAGGCTCTGATACCTCATGCGGGGCTGCATATAATCTCTGAATCTTAAACTAACATAGTCTATTATTCAAAATGAATTACACTAGCTCCACTATTCTAAAAGAAATGATCAGCAGACTGATAGAGACCAAAAAACTAAATAAATACATAGAAAAGAAAAAGAAAAGACACACTGATTTTTTTTTTAATGTACTGGTAGAAACAAGTACATTGTATAGTACCATGCAGAGAAGGAAGAATGATCCCAGCTTCAAATGTAGTGTCATATAGTTTGCTTTAGAAAAGTAATGATTTTTAATGTAGCATGTTAAACATTTTCAAGTGCTGTATCTTTTACGTTTTGTAATTGCAACATTATATGTATGTACATATATATATATTAAGTTCTCCTCATGTTAACAGCTTAAGCTTCTAACTAAATATTAAGTGATTTACTTTTGCTAAGGTTTAAGTATGTACACTTGACTAACATTCTAAAGAGAAAAATCAACAAAAAGACACATGTGCGCCATAATAATTTTATGTAAAAGAAGGTAGCTTTGCATAAGTCTACAAATATGAGTAAAGCCTTTTTAGACAGCATATCATAATTTCAAAGGACATGTGGTCTTATTCTGTCACGTTAATTAATATATTAATTTGCTAAATACTTATTAAAGTTTAAATTATGTATTTAAATCATTAGGAAAAGTGACAAAATGAATCTTCGTGTAGTTTTAAAGCTGCAAATAAACTTAGGATTCACTAATATGTGTGACAGGAAGATAAACAAGTTAAAGACTATGTTTTCCAGGAATTTATATTTTGCTCAGCTGGGCAGAAAGTAAATAGATCATTATAAAACAACAGATGACTTTTTAAAGATTGTGGTAAAATACGGAGTTGAGAAGAAAACACAGAAGGAATAATCATGACCTTGAAAACAACATTCCGAATACTTACTTTCCAGTGAATTTAAGAATGAGAAAATCTAAATGACTTTCCCATTATCCCAAATATTCAGTGCTAGAAATGAGACTGGAATGAATTCTTTCTCCTATATCCTGGGTTCTTATTCCTGACTTCCCTATATATTATAGAAAGGTTAATAGCACACAGTTTTAGGTATGAAATATCTTGGAATATGGTTATTTTTGTACTAAGTAAAAGCACTTCACAAACAAAATCATCAAAAGTTTAGTATATCATCCCAGACCTAATACTTTTACACTTTTTACTGTGGTTCAAATAAACTATGGAGACACAAACTGTATGGACATCAGTAAAACACTTTACATATACAAATGTGATATATGTATATATATACACATATTTTGCATATATAAATACAATTATATAAATATATAAATATAAATATATATAAAATATATACATAAATATATATTTATACATATTTATATATATAATATGTATATATATATATACTTATATACACACACATACACACACAATAACACAATATGTATAATACACACACTCTGAGGACAATAAAGAGCTGGCTTGCAGTGAAGCATTTAACGATAAAGGGGGACAACTTCTGCACACTCAGCATATTCCCATCTGAGATGTTAATGAGGTAGAAAATTAAAAGAAATAACAACACATGGGTCTTGTAGTGTTTTCTAGGCCCTGAGTCCTTTCGTACTTTCTTCCTCCTTCCCTTGTTGGACTATGTTTATTATACTATTGATATAAACGTTTATCATCGAGCAAGAAAGAAAGTATAAATTCCTACTTATGGCTTGGCGACACTGACACCCACCTGCAAAGATTTATGGAGATTAATTTTTCCTTTATAAACATTTTCCATTCTAGTCTTCAAATCTGATAGGGGAAAAACCCCTCAAATATCCTTCTAAAGTTTTATTTATTGAGTGAGTGAGTGAGTGAGTGAGCGAGCGCTCTATTAGCTTTTAGCTCAATGTCAGCTAGATAAAGAAAAATGGAGCAGAAAATGAAGCCAAATTCAAAAATACTGGTAAGTGGGGTTAGGAGACTTAGGTGTTTTCCACTAAATTCAGCTTTCCTAAGACTACTATATTACCATAAATTCCCAGGCCAAGTTCATAAGTGAAGCACTGTAAGTAGTTCGATTGAGCAAACCCAAACATAAATATCTACTGCAAAATTATGGTTATAGGCAGCTACATTTTGAGCAGAAAATGATGATGCATGCAGATTAGCACCAACCATTTAGAATCAGATTTTAGATTTATTAAAGCAAGGGCTACATTTTTACTGCCTTGCTGACTACCTTTTCAACATCATAATTGCCTAAGTAGTTTGTGCAACCTTAAAAGAAGTAATCGTTTTTTTGAGGTAATCACACAACTAAAGATCAGAGGAGCAACATTCAAAGAATAAACACATTTCCTTAAAAACAGTAAGAAATAATTTTTATTTAAAGTTTTAACAGATTGTTTCTTAATTTCTGCTGTAGAGCTGAATCAGAAAATAAGACACATAAACATTCAATTTATGATCCTTTATCCCACACATTAAAAAGCAGCTGATAAAATATATACGAAATATCTGATGCTGTTTATGAAGAGTATGCATTCACACCCCTGTGAGTGGACGGATAAATATATAAGTGCATGGAACACATGTAGCTGTTCAGATAATATGTCATTGTATGGATAATAGACATTAATGAACTATAATTTAGGAGAACTGAAGTTGACCACTGATTTTGTCGTTGTTGTTGTTTGTTTCATTTGCTACTAATTTTTAGATGGTCTTAAACTAAAAAGATATTTATTTTTCCCTTCATTCCTACTTGGAATCAGGGAGGTTAGACATACATTTTTTTCATGTTATTCTCTTTCATGTATGACTACCATCCCCTCTCCCTACATTCCCTGTCCAAGATGACCATTATCCCAAATCCCAGTATTATTGTTTCCTGTTGGAAATCTATAGTGTATATTCCAAACCTTTTGGAATCTATAGTGTATATTCCAAACCTTTTTTTGTAATCTTAGTTGTTTCTTTGTTTGTTTGTTTGTTTGTTTGTTAATTCTACAAAAAGAGCTAACTTATGCTATCCGTTATCTTTTAGGACTTAACTTTGGTCACATAAATTCACATTGCTGATGAGAAGCGCTCTCTATGGCAAGATAAGAATGTCTGAAATCTAATCCTCTGTAAAAGCAGTGAGAACACTGTAAAAATGTTTCAAAATTATTATTTTCTGAATTCTGGAATTTAACCAGTCTGCAATAATCCACGAAGTGTTTATTTAAGAAAAGGAGATGAATCCTGGTAAAAACAGTGAGGTCCATGGCATTCAAACTACTTCCCACAATGGTAGCTGTGGGGGAAAACAGACTGGTAGGCATTGGAGGGGGAAGAATGGCTTTGGAGCTCCCTCAAACTATCCCCACAGAATGGGTATTATTACACTTACCTGGCAGCTCCCTGGACAAATCTCGTTCTCAGAGCATGTCTTTTCTTTTGATTCAGAGCATACTTAGCAAAACATGTCCCATCCCCAGGGCATTTGCCAAAAACAATCAGCAGCAATCCTCTGCCATCACAGATGCATAATGTGGATACCAGTTGCGGCAAACAAGAAGCTGATCTAAAAACGTAAAGTATCTCTGGGGAATAATATGTCTTTAGAGGACTCTCAGTTTCTGGTTTGTCATGTAAGAAGCTTGGAAGCTCCTACTACATCCTAAGAATAAGTAAAAGTTGAACAAACTTAAAAATCCACAACTCTTCTTAGATCTGTCAGAGAAATAAAATCAAAGAACAAATTCCTGCCTCCAAAACTGGAGACACCAACAGGCAAATACAGAAAATCACATTTGAGAACAGAAACCCTCCAGCTGACACCTACACACGAACGAGTGCCAAGGGTAGGGAAAACTGAATCACAGTTGATGAGTTGTCAGAGGCTTAGTCCGAGTCGAGTCTGAGATATAAAAACCTCAGGGGGACTTATCATTAGAGGACCCACATGCTTCTGTGAGTTTTACCTCCTGGAACTCTAGCAGGTCCTCACAATGGATATCAGGGGAAAAAATAATATATATCCCCTCATGCCTTCACCAGGAGAAGAGGAAAAGGAACTATTCTACAATACACAAGAGCATTCTGTTTTTCTTAACAAAGTCTGAACTTAGGCCTAATCTATTCGAGTTTTACCAAAGCCTAACTGATTTAAGGGAATTAAAATACCCACCTCAAGCCTACTCTAGACGTCCTGTGTTAACTGAGTGAAAGGGGGTGCAATGAGAAATGCATGTGAAATTCACAGTCCAAGGGCATACAGACTCACTAAATGACTGAGACCTAATCATGGAACCATAGAATGCTTGCCCCACCCCCAACCCGGGTCCATCACCACTTTACTAAAGGCCTATTTATAGCAGATCTTTTTACCTGGTACGTCATGTCTGGCTATCAAGAAAAAATTGCTACTATCAGGCAAACAAACACAAAAAAACACAGTTTGAAGAGACAGAGCAAGAAGCATCAGAACCAGACTAAGACATGGCAGGGATGTTGGAAATATCAGGATTTTAAAAAAAATTATGAATGTTAATGGCTCTAATTGATAAAGTAGAAAGCATTCAAGAACAGATGGACAAGGTCAAAAGAGAAGTGAAAATTCTTAGAAAGAATCAAGAAGAAATGTTTGACATCAAAAACACTTTAACAGAAAGGATTAATGCCTTTGAGAGACTTATCACTAGATGAGACACAGCTGAGGAAAGAGTTTATAAACATGAGGATATCTCAGTGGAAACCACCATACTGAAAACTAAAAACAAAACACTACATATTGGCATATGATTTTCAAGCTATAGAAAATCATAAATAAAGAAAACTCCTGAAAGAAGCCAAAGGAGGAAGGAAAAAATGATTTATAATGGAGCAAAGATAAAAAATCTGACTTATTCTCAGAAAGCATGTAAGCAAAAATAGAGTGAAATAGGGCTGCCTGGGTGGCTCAGTCAATTGGCATCCGACTTTGGCTTAGGTCATGATCTCTTGGTCCCTGTGTTCAAGCCCCACTACAGGGTCTGTGCTGACAGCTCAGAGCCTAGAGCCTGCTTGAGATTCTCTGTCTTCCTCTCTCCCTGCCCCTCCCCTGCTCATGCTCTGTCTCTCTTTCAAAATGAAGTAAACATTAAAAAATTTTAAAAATAATAGAATGAAATATTTAGTGTGTTGAAAATGAGCAAAACAAACATATAAACAAAAACTCACCAACCTTGAATTCTGTACCCTGGAAATTACTCTTTAAAAGTGAAGAATAAATAAAGACTTTCTCATTGAAAAAAAAATTGAGAAATTTGTTGCCAGTAGCAGGAATCTTGCCTTGCAAGAAATCTTGAAAGTAGTTCTTTGAGTGAAGGAAAATGATATAGGTCAGAAATTTGGATCTGCATAAAGAAAGGAAGAACATTAAATAGAAATGTAAAGGTAAAATAAGTTTTTAAATTTTTTTACTGTTTTTCTTTTAAGTTTATTTTTATTTATTTTGAGAGAGAGATAGACAGCAAGCAGGGGAGGAGCAGAGAGAGAGGGAGATAGAATCCAGAGCAGGTTCTGCACTGTCAGAGACAGAGCCTGATGTGGGGCAGGAACTCATGAATCATGAGATCATGACCTGAGCCAAAATCAAGAGTTGGATGCTTAACTGACTGAGCCACCCAGGTACCCCAAATTTTTAATTCTTAATTGATCTAGCATATAACAATTTGTTGAAATAATAACACTAGCAATGTGTTTGATCATGTATTCTTATGTGTAAGTGAAATAAATGTCAGCAATGTTTTGATGGACTGAAGAGAGAAATAAGGATTATTATCATAAGGTACCTACACTGCCTGTGATGCAGCATAGTGTTGTTTGAAAGTGGACTAGATTCATTGTAAATGTATATTGAAAATCTAGGGCAACCACTTAGTAAAAAGAAAAAAAAGATAATTGATATGCTAAGGAAGGAGTGAAATTAGAATAAGACACTCAACTGAAATCACAAAAGTTAAAAAAAAAAAGAGTGGAAAACAAAAACAGGAACAAAGAATAAGGACAGCAAATAGAAAACAGTAAACAAATATAGTAGATGTTAATACAACATTATGAACAATCACTTTGAACATCAAGGTTCTAAATACAGCAATTGAAAAACAGAGATTATGAGTATGGGTCAAAAAACAAGATCCAACTAAATGTTGTCTACAAGAAACCCAGTGTAAATATAAAAACACATAAATTAAAAGTAAATGGAGAAAAAATATTCCATGCTAACAGACATCAAAAGAAAATATGAGTAGCTATACTAGTTTTGGACAATGTAGACTTCAGATGAAGGAAAATTATTAGGAATAAAGAGAGACATTACAGAATGATAAATGTGTCAATTCTCCAAAGACGGCATAACAATCCTTAACATGTGTCTAACATAATTTATAAAAATTTGTGGGATGCAACACAAGTAGTGTTTATAAGGAAATTTATAGCATCCCTAACTTATGATGGTTTGACTTACAATTTCTCAACTTTACAATAGTGCAAAAGCAATACACGTTAAGTAGAAACCATTCTTCAAATTTTGAATTTTGATGATTTCTCAGGCTAGCAACATGGTGTATGATGCTGGGCAGCCGCAGTGAGCCACAGCTCTCAGTAAGCCACATGATCATGAAGGGAAACAACTGATACACCTACAACCATTCTGTACCCACACAACCATTTTGCTTTCCACTTTCAGTACAGTGTTCAATAACCTACCTGAGATATTTAAGACTTTGTAATAAAATAGGCTTGTGTTGTATGATTTTTCCCCACTGGAGGCTAATGTGAGTGTTCTGGGCATGTTTCAGGTCAGCTAGGCTAAGCTATGCTCTTCACTGTGTTAGCTGAATTAAATGCATTTTCAACTTATGACATTTTCAATGTACAATGGGTTCATAATGATGTGAATAAAAGAATTATAAAGAATAGAAATGACAAAAGAGCTAAAATCAATCATCTAATCATCTAAGCTCCCATTTTAAGAAACCAAAAACCAAAAACCAAAACAAAAAACAAATTAAAACCAAAGGAGAATAAAAGAATAAAAATTAGAGAAGAAATCAATGAAATTAAAAACAAGCAATCAATATAGATATAAAATCAATAAGTATCTAGCTAGGCAAGAAAACATAATAAAAAAAAACAACGACTAATATCAGAAATGAAAGAACAGACATGACCACAGACTCCATGAACATTAAAGAATAATTAAGGAATACTATGAATAACTCTATACCCACAAATTTGCTACTCTATATTAAATTGACCAATTCCTTGGAAAACACAATCTGTGAAAACTCACCTAGGAAGAAATAGATAGGCTAAATAGACTTAATTTCTCTTAAAGAAATTGAATCAATAATTAACAACCTTCCAGAAAGCACTAGGCCTGGACAGATTCACTGGTAATTCTTCGAAACACTTAAGAAAGAAATTATACAAATTCTCTACAATCCTCTTTCAGAAGACAGAAGCTGAGGGAAAACATCACAACTGCTTTTATGAGACCAGAAAACCAGACAAAGATGTTACAAGAAAAGAAGGTTACAGACCAATATCTCTCATGAACATGTAAAAATCCTCATTAAAATACCAGCAAACTGAATTCGGCAGCTCATTAAAAGGATTATATATCATGATCAATGGAATTTGTCCCTGGGAGACAAGGATGGTTCAACATTCAGAAATCAATAAATGTGACACCATATTAACAGAATGAAGGATAAAAAAACATAGTATCAGCTTAATAGGTGTAGAAAAGGATTGACAAAATCCAACATATTCATGATAAAAACTTTCAACAAATTAGTTACAGAAGGAATGTATCTCACATAACAAAGACAATATATGAGCAGCCCACAGCTAACATCATACTCAATGTGAAAAGCTGAATGCTTTTAAGATCAGAACAAGACAGGAGTGCATACTCTTGCCACTTTTATACAACATAATACTGGAATCCTATCTAGAGCTATTAGGCAAGAAAAATAAATAAAAGGCATCCCCTTCATTTGCAAATGACATGATCTTATATCTACAAAACCTTAAAGATTTTTTTCAATCTTTTGAGTTTTTTCATTTTTTTTTTCAAACTGTTAAACCAACTCAGTAAAGTTGCAGGACACAAAATCAACATATAAAAATCACTTGTGTTTCTATAAACAATAGGCTATCTTAAAAAATTAATAAAACACTTAAATTTAGAACATTATCATGTACACACACACATACACACACAAACTTAGGAATAAATTTAACTAAGGAGGTGAGAGATCTTACACAGAAAACTACGAAATATTGATGAAAGAATTTGAAGATACAAGTCAATGGAAGGATATCTCATGTTCATGGATTGGAAGAATGTTACAATGTCAATACTGCCCAAAGAAATATAAAAATTCAATGCAATCTCTATCACAATTCCAACAGCATTTTTCACAGAAATAGAAAATGCTAAAATGTGTGTAAAACCACACACACACACACACACACACACACACACAAACACACACACAGTTAGCCAAGCAACCTGAACAAGAAGATCAAAGATGGAAGTATCATATTTCCTGACTTCAAATTATGCTACAAAGTTATAGTAATCAAACCAGTATGGCCCTAGCATAAAAACAGACTCATAAACCAATGGACCAAAATAAAGAGCCTAGAAAGAAACTCATACCTGTATGGTCAACTAATCTTTGACAAAGACACTAAAAATATACAATGTGGAAAGGACAGTCTCTTCAATAGTGGTGCTGGGAAAAGTAGATAGCCACATGCAAAAGAATAAAGTTAGAAATCATGTTACACCCTATAAAAATGACCTCAAATGATTAAAGACTTAAATATAAGGCCAGAAAGCATAAAACTTTCAGGAAGAAATCACCTGGATATTGGTCTCGGCCGTGATTTTTTTGGGGTTTAACACCAAAAGCTTAGGTAACAAAAGCTAAAATAAACGAACTAAAAGGTTACTGCATGGCAAAAGAAACAATCAACAACTTATAGGGCAACTTACAGAGTGGGGAAAAAATACTTAAAATCATATATCTGATAAGGGACTAATATCCAAAGTATATAAAAAAACTCATACAACCCAATAGCAAAAACAAAACAAAACAAAACAAAAAACCCTGATTAAAAAAATGAGTGAAGGACTTGAACATTTTATCAAATAGGACATGCACAGAACAATAGGTATATGAAAAGATGCTCAAGATAACTAATCATTAGAGACATGCAAATCAAACCACAATGAGATGTCACCGGTTAGGACCGGTGGGACACCAGTTAGGACAGTTATCTATTACGAAAAAGTCAAAAGATAGTAAATGTTGACAAGGATGTGAAAAAAAAGGAATACTTGTGCTTTTTTAATAGGAATATAAACTGGTATAGATGCTATGAAAAACAATATAAAGATATCTCAAAAAATTAAAAATAGAACAGAACTACCATGTAATCCAGCAATTCCACTTCTGAGTATATATTCAAAGGAAGTAAATCATCATCTCAAAGAAATATCTGCATTGTCATGTTCACTGCAGTATTCATAGCAGCCAAACATGATACACACACACACGAGCACGCGCGCACGCGCGCGCACACACACACTCACATACACTAGAACATCATTCAGCTTTAAAAAAAGAAAGATGCTGCTGCCATTTACAACATGAATTAACCTAGATGCTGTAAGTGAAACAAGCCAGACAAAGATAAATATTGCATAATCTTAGTTATATGTAGAATCTACAAAAGTTAAACTCATAGTAATGGAGAATAGGATGATAGTCACCAGGGGCTGGACGTGGTCAGGAAAAGGGAGGGAATGGGGAGGTGTGACCAAAGGGTACCAATTCTCAGTTCTAGGCTAGATAAGTTCTAGAATAAATAAGTTCTAATGTACAGCATGATGACTGTAGTTAATAACAACATAGTGTAAACATTTCTTTAAAAATGTAATTGCACAATTAAATGAAGGAACAGTAGTTTTCTAACAAATAGTGCTGAGACAACTGGGTATGTATATGCAGAAAAAGGAAACTGGATCTTTCCCTCACATCATACACAAAAATGAACTCAATGTGGATCACATACCTAAATACAAGTGGTTTCACTATAAAACTATAAGAAAAAAAGACATAAATCTCTGATACTTTAAGTGATTTTTTAGATAACATACCAAGTGCGTAAGTGGCAAAATAAAAAAGAATAGATGCTTCGTCTTCATCAAAATTAAGTATGTGTATATTTCAAAAGGCAACGTCAAAAAAGTGAAAAGACAGCTCACATAAAGCGAAAAAGTATTTGTAAACCATGTATCTGATAAGAGATTTAGATAATGATATCTAGAATATATAAAGAACATTTACAACTCGACAATAAAGTCAAATTGCCAAAATAAAAATTGGCAAAGGAGCTGAATAGACACTTCTCCAAATATGATATACAAGTGCCCGAAAACACGTGAAAAGATACTTTACATTATTAGCCATTAGGGTGATGTAAACCAAAACCATAATGAGATACCAATTCACAACTACTAGGACTGTTAACACACATAAGACAAGGGTGGGTGATGATATGAAGAAACTGGATCTTACACATTTCTAGACGGGTTATAAAGTGGTGAAGCCACTGAGAAAAACAAATTGTCAATTACCTCTATGGTAACATAGAGTTACCATATAACTCAGCAATTTCACTAATAAGTATATGCCCAAGAAAATTAAAACATATGTCCTTACTAAAATTTACACATGAATTCTCATAACAGCATTATTTGTTACGATTAAAAAGAGAAACAGACTAAATGTCCATCAACTGATGAATGGGTAAACAAAATGTGGCATATCCATCCAGTAGAGTATTACTTAGAAATAAAAGGACTGATGTGCTGATATATGCTACAGTATGGATGAACCTTAAGACATTACATGAAAGAAGCCAATCACAAAAGAAAACATACTGGATGATTCAACTCATACAAAATCTGCAGAAGAGAAACAGACAGAAAGTATGTTAGTGGCTGCCTCGGGCTGGGAAGATGCAACGGGCTATGGAATCTTAAGTAACTACTGACGACAGTAGAGCTTCTTTTGAGGGAAATGAAAATGTCCTAAAACAAGACGGTGATGCTCATTGTACAACTCCATGAATATACTATAAACACTGAAATGTGTACTTTAAAACAGGGATTTTATGCTATGTGAATTATACTTAATGAGTGTCATAAAAACACATTGATATTCAGTCATATTACTGCATGTGCATAACATTCATTTATTTTGATATCTGTATAATATTCCGCTGTTTTTTTTTTCACCAAACCTCTGTGATAAGTTTTCAAACTATTTACAGGTCTTTGCTAATATGAATAGTGCTGCTGTGAGCCTTCTTGGGCCTGTGCTCAGCTACACGTATATAAGACTTTCTCTTTTGGGTACATACTTAAAGTTAGAAAAAATAAAACAGCTTCAGTTATTTCAAATAGAGAGGACACTTAATAGTGAGAATTCAGTTAAAAAGTTGTGTTGTTGTTGTCGTCGGTGTTTTATGAAGGCTTTGAAATGCCTGGAGGAACAAAAAGGGATTAGGTAGTGTTACACAGAAATTAGTTACTGCAGAAGGTTCTACATCGCTGGAAAGAAGCAAAAGGACTGTGTGACTTTGAGCCCCCGCTCACTGTCACTGTGCCTGCTCTTATGGGGACATAGGTGCTAGAAAGAATCCAGCAGCCCGTATTCACTGGATGTTTCTGCTTTCTGGACTGAAAGCAGGATAAGCAGGGTGCTGTCACCATACTATTACTATTACTACTGTTTCTATTACTTCTGTCATTAATAATGCCGCTCGCATGTCCTTGGGTAGCATTCGGCCAGAGGGGAAACAGTAAGCACCAAAAAAAAAAAAAAAAAAAGCATTTTTCTTCTTTGGCCAGCCGTAGGCAGAACTGAGCAGGAAGTCAGCTGGTAAGGGCACTCTACATCTTGCTATCCGTGACAATAATCTTCTACATAACAATAATAAAATCACATCATGCTTTTGAATACCAGAAAGCAATCGGTCTTCCTATAAAGAGACACACTCCCAAAATGGTCCCAAAGGTCCATGACTCATCTCTAGAAATGTTCATTCCGTTAGTAATACAGTCACAATCACATCTATGTAGTCTGCAACATAAAGACAAATTATAAAGTTAACCAAAGACAACTTTATTTAAAATAAGAGTGAAGAGGTAGAGAAATACCTAATACACAAAAAATGAATAATACGCAAGAAAAAATATCTATAGGCATTGCAGTCCTTGTTTCTGTAATTGATCACGTGGCCACCGTTTTTATTCATCACTTTCATCTTTTATTCTAAGTTCTACATTTTCTTCTCCCTCGACTGGCATTTCAGTTGGTCAAAGTTCTTAGTGAAATGAATCAAATGTTCTCTGACAAAAGAGCTAAATCATTAGCTGAACTTGATTCACCTCTCAGTTTTGTATAAATTTGTATAAATTAGGATCAAACTCACCAAAGCAGTCACCTCTTTGTATGAGTGCTCATTAAATGGCAAGTGAAATCTTTACTTTTAGTTCTAAGGAACCATATTTGTGTCCTCTAGTGAAAGTAAAACTGTGTGGAAATTAATACCTTAGAGACTCAAATTTTTGAGGAAGCAGCAGCAAAATATTTGCAATTGGGTTGTTACATGTAAAAGTGAGAATAGCCCTTTCTGTATTTACTCTTTAATTATTAGAACTGACTGAGTATTCAGTCTCCCAGGAAGAAGTGACATTCAGTGGGGAAGAAACCCAGAGATTCAATAGAAGGACTGGAAAGGCAACTAACTGTCTGATACGTCCCCACGAATTTTACTTTCCACTATAGTTTCTTCTCAGAGTAAGACTTCTTGTCATCAAGGCTTTATTTATGAGGACTCCTAAGTTGCTACTAATTGTCCCAAGGCAACAGAAGTGGAAGAATCAAGGGAAGATTTCAGTTTCTTTCCAATTTTATTATCCCACAGCTACGACAGCGCTGCCCCGCTCCCAGAAAGGCAAATCCCTGCCTCACTTCACATGGCTTCATACCCACTCATTTAGAGCATTTTAAATGGATTCTTAGAGGTTTTTCCCCATGTTGGTGTTTTCTCTCAGCTGTTCTTCGAGGGCTGTCTTGGGGAAGGTTATAGCAATCTGTGCCAATACAGTAGAAACACGTAATCAGTCTGTAGTACCTCCTTAGCCACTGGTTCACAGTTTCTTTCCCTGCTGATATGAGGAATGGCCAACAGATAAAGGAGATATTTTAATCCCATCATTAAACACCTGTAAGTAAATATTCCAGAAAGGAAGCATCCAAATTCCTTGGCTTGGGAATCTGCATATACACACTTTATGTCACTACAATTAAAAGCATACTTAAAATGCCTTGTTGGAAACTACTAGAGAGATAGATAGTTCTAATATCACCAATAAAATCAGTTCATTTTCTAATTGTATCTTGTTTTTTATATTTTTTTATGTTTATTTATTTTTTGAGATAGAGAAAGACAGAGCGTGAGTGGGGGAGGGGCAGAGAAAGAGGGAGACAGAGAATCTAAACCAGGCTCCAGGCTCTGAGCTGTTAGCACAGAGCCCAGCACAGGGCTCAAATTCACAGACTGCAAGATCATGACCTGAGCCGAACTCGGTTGCTTAACCAAGCGGGCCACCCAGGCACCCCAAATTATATCTTGTTTTTTACCAAAAGGATCATTACCCTAGGTTCACTGCTGTTCCATTCACTAGACCCGGGTTGTTAATTATTTAATAGCATTCCCCAAAACTAAATCTAATCTCAAAACATGAACACCTGCAATCACTGAGGGTAGACCAGAAAAAGGAAAAAAAAATAAAAATAATGCCCAGTCCGAGCATTGAATAAAACCAGGAAATTTGTAAAAGAAAAAAAATGAAAATCAATAAAGGTATAATTCAAGAAAATTTACACTAAGATTGGAATTTCCAGAAAAGGTTTCCAAACATGTTATTTTTAAAAAGTACATAGGATTCTAAAGTCACTTTGAAACTGACAGTAATATTTCAGTGGTATTGTTTGTGATTTTCTTAGGATTTTTAAATTATTTTATTTTGAAACAATTATAATTATAAGGAATAATACAGACTGGCCCTATGTACTCTTTACTCAGTTTACTCCAATGGTAACAACTTTCAAAGCAATAGTACAATATAACAACCAGGATATTGACATCGGTACAGTCAAGAGGCAGAACATTTTCCTTACTACAAGGACCCATCATGTTGACCATTTATAGCCACACCCTCTTCCCTCCTTCCTTACCCCAAGAAGAAGATGTAAATGGGATCATATAGTATATACCCTTCTGAGATTGGCTTTTTTTTCCCAGTCAACTTTGGTAGTTCCTGTTAGTTGAGGACAGATCTTTGACGTGAGCTTTGGAAGCCGCAACTTCCGGAAGCTAGAGGATAGAGGTACTTGCTTCGTAACTTGGAGGGCACAACAGCATCTACTTCATCTGTCACAGCTATAGCAACTAAATGGAAGGCAGCAGGTTTAAGTAGCTTATCAAATTCTTACTACTGGTAAACAGAGGATCTGCTATTTGAAGCTAACCTAACAGACTGTCAGCTGGATCCAGAGTCCACAGCCTGGCACCTAACCACTGTGACATCCTGACTCATCATTTAGGTGTCCCAGTCCATCAACAACTGCAACAAAAGTGACCCAAACGATTTCCAAAGAAAGTGAAACACATTTTTATAAACTCAGAGTATTAGTTTTCTATCACTGCTGTAACAAATCACCAAAACCATAATAACTTGACAATACAAGTCTCTTGTCTTACAGTTCTGCAGGTCAGAAGGCTAGTGTGGATCTCATCAGGCTAAAATCAAGGTGTCAACAGACTGGCATTCCTTGCTAGAGGAGAAAGTTATATAAATACAGCCAGATTTGACAGAAAGTACAATTTTGGATAAAGAGATGGATCTGGGTCTCACTCTTATGGCTGTGAGATTGAACCGTTAATGGTTTTAGTGACCTCTTCAAATAGAAGTCAGTCAGCAATCTCCACCAGGCTCACAAAACAAAACAAAACCTTACGGTTCAATAGAAAAATATGTTTTATAAATGTAAATGTTTGACATAAACGTATGCTATGTGATTAACCAGGCATATCAAGAGACTTTATAACACAGAATCTAAGGGCTCTTCAGGCAGTAATTTAAGTTATAGTTCTTCACATCTCAGTTTGTCAGTATAGTATCAATAGACTTTGACAGTTATTTATACATAGGTATGGCAGTCCCCCTTTTTTTAATTCTAGAAAGTGTCAATAAAGTAATATATGGATCAATGAAAGACCATTGGCACCTGAAATCTAAAATTTAGTATATGATTTCTTCAATTTTCATTACACACAACAGAAATTAGAGAATCGAGCATATGAGATATTTCCATTGAAACCATTTCCATCTAAAAGTCTCATGAAGTAAAAATAATGATCCTATTTCTATTTTCTCCTGTGAGCCATTATGATCACCTTGGAAGTGACACTAACACACATTTCCATTGAATCCTTGCCTATTGAGATAGAGCCTTAATGGTACCAGGACGTTTCTACCTTTTAACATTGGAGTGTATTGTTAAAAATCACTGAAATTTACCCCTCTCAGTATCCCCTTCACTAAATTTTTCGCTGTTACCCCCTTCACAATAAACTATTCATTCTTGGTATTTTTTTTTTATACATGAGGCAAGGACTCATATAGCTGTCATTTATTTCTTTATTGTTTTTCAAGTTTATTTATTTGCGAGAGAGAGAGAATGAGTGAGCAGTGGAGGGGCAGAGAGAGAGGGAGAGAGAGAACCATAGGCAGGCTCCATGCTGTCAGCACGGAGCCCAATGTGGGGCTCCAACTAACAAACTGTGAGATCATGACCTGAGTCGAAACTAAGAGCTGGACACTTAACTGATCCACCCAGGCACTCCTAAAACTGTCATTTGAAAAGCACTGGGTGTTGTATGGAAACCAATTTGACAATAAATTTCATATTTAAAAAAATAAAAAATAAATTAATTGAAATTAAAAGCATAATGCAAAGATTGTTAAATGAAACATCTGAAGGACAAATAGAACAGCTTCCTTCCTACAAAATGCCATGGACAAATAAAAATAATGACCAAATATCAATTATATAATTATGTCAAAATAGACACACAATACAAATAATAAATAATCAAGAATATATTTTACTACAAAGTAATTACATGAGTAGGCAGAAAGGGTGGGAAAAGATGGGGTCTGGCCATAAAAAGAGAGAGTTCATGTCCCAAATAAATCCCATTCTAGAATTTGAACTTGGAAGAATCTTCGTCACCTAAGAGATTTAAACAACACTTAAAGGATATTTCAGAATTTTTAAAAAAAAAAAGAAAGAAAATGACAAGCAATTGTCAAAAAAAAAAGTTAAAAGACAATTTAAAGCAATAACAAGAAAACAAAATATTTCCATCAATAGGATATAGAACAACAACAACAACAAACCCAGTAATACACATTGTGGCTCTCTGCCAGAAAAAAAATTAAATACATGTGAAACAGTTTTAACACAATATGTACTACATTGTAAGAGTTTGATGATTTTAGTAATTACTTAATGAAACCACCTGAGGGTAGTTTATTACAATTTCAACCCCTAGATCTCCAAACTTTATCTGTTATTTTCCTTCCTTTCATAAAAACAAAACAAAACAAAAAATAAACAAAAAACCCACACACACCAATGGCTGTGCCCTACCTCTTACCTGGAAAGGCATAACTGCTTTATTCCCTAGCCCTAACCCTACTCCCAGCTCAAAACCTGGCCCTGACCATGTTTTTCCTGCATAATCAATCACTCAGGCTCTACTGGATCTTTGGCATTACATGCCAAAATGCTCTCCTAGTCTCCCATCTTAAATTGTATTCTTTAAAACTGATACCTCTAGATAGCAATAAGTTTGAAAGACTTGGCCAATTACTTTGTTACCACTCAGTCTTATAATAAATCAAAATTTGCTTCTTTTTCCGTGTGTTGCTGAAACTAATCTTGCCTGGCTCTAAATCAATTAGATACTTCCCTCACCCCCAAAGGTACTTCTTGCCATTTATTTGATCAATTAGGTACTTCTTCATATACAAGACTTTCAACTGATTGCAGCCTTCTCACCATACAGTTGTCTGATGTCATGCCACTTCACACTTTTTTAAAGTATGTTTGTTTGTTTGTTTATTTTGAGAGACAGAGAGGGTGCAAGCAGGGGAGGGGCAGAGAGAGAAAATCCCAAGCAGGCTCCATGCTGTCAGTGCAGAGCCCGATGTTGGGCTCAAACACAGGAACTGTGAGATCACGCCCTGAGTCGAAATCAAGAGTTTGCTGCTTAATCAACTGAGCCACCCAGTCACCCCAGCAGCATGTTTTGGGTTTTTTTTTTTTGTTTGTTTGTTTGTTTTTTAATCATCAATTCTGAAGTTAAGTCTCCAGCTAACTTCTCCAAACTCTCAACAGTTCTCTCAGAGGAGAAGTCTAAATTCAGAACAGGGATATAGGTCCCCAAAGACAATTTACATATTTTTTATCTGGGTTGGTAAAGTCAGGAACAAAGGAAATCCTGAGAACTCTGGGATCCCAGGACAGACTGGAAGGTGGTCATTCCATAGGTGTAAATAGATAACAGCCAAGGTTTTACTGTGTATTAAGGCAGCTGGTAAATCTTGGAACTCACATATGTAGCTTCCTCAGGAAAGTCGGTATACCACAAGGAAAAAAGGTAATGTTTTGCATTTTTAACAGTAACTCTACTTCAACATGAGAAGATTAATCTTTGTTTTAATGGACTTCACTTTAGAAAAGGAGCTGTTACCCTAGAGATTTATGATTTCTGCCAGATCATTGAGTGGGAAAAAAATGATGCTTAGAGGACAAGAGCTGAGAAATTACTTTGTTAATTGGAATAATCGCCCCATAAATACAAAAGGTAAAAATGCTAAAGCAAAATTTTCATTGGTAAAAATATTGAAAGTAAATTTTATTTTGAAACCTCTTTAGATTTACTAAAGTACAATTTACCCAATATGAAATACAGCTATTGCAAATGCACACAGTACAGTGATTTTCAGAGGATTCCTAGTATTGTGCAATGATCGTCATTTTTCAGCTCTACAGTATTTTCATCACACCCAAACGTTTCCTAATGTCATAGTCACTGGTCAGGCAATGAATGGGCAAAGACTACTCAATCACTACATCCCATAATGCTTCCCTCTAGAGACTGATCTGTGTGTGAGTTGAGGAACACATTCAAAGTTTGGGAACTTTGAACGTTTAGTATCTGCCTCAGATTTTACTGTCAGGTGTCTCTGGTCCCCTGTCCCACATTTGCATAGTCATGGACCTACAAAGGGTTTATCTAATCCTAATATGGATCCTTCAGTCCCAGGATCCCCTCATTAAATTTCTGTCTGGTCTTCAAGTTGCCTCAAAGGGTATAGCAATCTCAAACAAGTTAAGCTGTAGTTCTACCTTGCTTCCTACTAAATTTGCTAGATTTAATGAAATTTTTACTAGACACAGATGTTTGCCTTCCACTCCAAAGCATGGCGGTTCCCTCTGAAAGCAAATCTACTAGTATTCAAGGTTAGCCGGGTCCTGATAAAATTATCTTAGCCGCAGAGTTGTGGTGCTGATCCAGAAAAGACTACTTCCACTCCCATTGTTTTTACCTGCAGTTTATGAACAACTACTTCTCAGTTTGTTGCTAGCCTTGGGTCAACTCCCCAAACCCTGAAATGGTTGTCTGTAACAATTTGTCCTCCTTTACACTTGTTTTTGTGGAGGGGTTTGTTTGCCAAGTTCTTAATTCCTCCATAAATTCCCCAAATTTCTTCTTTTAACAAGTTGAGGTTTTATATTGAGGTTATATACATGGTCTTCTGTGAAGAATGTGTAATCTAAAATATAAAAAGGTATAAATATGAATAATCCCAGGATAATTTATGATGCTTGTGCAGTCTATATTCCAATGGTCACAAGAGTTTTAGAAAAATATTCATCAATTTCTATATTGCAGACATGACTTGGGGGAAGAGACCAGACTGAAGCCAACTGAGATAAAAAGAAAAACATACTTTATTTTTCCAAATTTAAAAATCATCTGAAATAACATATTTCCCTATAGTATTACTTCAGGGAATGAATGATAAGACCTTACTGAGTAGTGAGGCTGAGCTCACGTTCCACAACTCAGGTCTCAAATAACTATAACAAATCTCCTATTCCCCAGGCAAAAGTTTGAAGGATTAGCCCTCCCTAGGGAAACTGAGAAGCCTCAAATAAACATTATACAAATTCTGGCATTTCATCGTCCCCATAAAGTGGTCAGATCACCTACAGAATAGCCCAGTTAGGCAGAAAAATAAAAATAAAAAAGATAAAAAGCTTCCATTAGGGTCTTATCATGTCAGTTTAAAATATTCAGTTTTAAATATTGTATTAAATAAACACATGGAGAAAAAGAATCACAGATTATTGAAGTCTCTAACCATACAACTGAGAAACCAAAATAAACTGGAAAAAAAAAAGCACAGAAAACAAAACCACCAACTAAACAATGCAATTGAAAATATATGAGCACATAATATTGGGAGAAGAGAATTTTAAAAATCAGTAATTATGATTAAGAGCCTCACAGAAATGAAAGAATGCACTGTACCCATGAAACTAGAACAGAACATTCTAGGTATTCTCTAGGAGTCTACACAGACCCTTTGAAGGGGGAGCATTACCAAGGCCAAGCTTACTGCTGCTAACCCGAAGACTACTGCTAGAACAAGGGATGCTGTTAGTCTGTAGCAGTTGATGACTCATCGTGATGTTTGCTCCATCCCCCTAAGTTCCAGCTACTAGGGGGCCCCCTCTTTTTTTTCTTCACAGTATACTGCATTTCATTTTCCCTCTTCCATTATCTTTCTGTTTGTTGCTGTTATTTCAGCCAAGAGGAAAATGTAATAGAATTAAAGGGACAGTCTCAGTACTGATATACTTCTCACTAAACTACATACAATCTGAGGTTCAGAGATCTTTGTGTCATTTTGTTGTAATCTTTACCACTGAGTATAAATCAAAACAGGTAGATATGACATGCTGGCATATTTGGTTGAGATGTCAGCATTAAGTTTTTGAGCTATATTGTGCCTTAATATAGTTGCCTATACTTATCTATACTGTCTCTTACAATTTTCTCTACAGTAATATAGAGCGTATTTCTTGGGTTATCCATACACGAAAACATACTTACTGTTGCAGCTACAACATTGCCAATCACAGAATAGTTAGTAAAATAGGAACTAGCAAGCATTATTTCCAAATGATTTAAAATAATTTAAGCCATAAAACAGAATTGTAGCAACCAAAAAATAGATACTTCTTTTTAGTTTAAAATTTATTTTCATACATATTAAATGAAAACCATTAGTTAATGTCATCTCAGCAAATATAAAAACGCAATTAAGATAGATATAATTATTCTCATCTGAAAAATTAACAAACTAAATGTAAAAAGTTTGAGCGAAGCACCATGTACACGTAGTTGAAAATAGCAGCAATGAGGCAACCAGGTTTTCTAAAGTCAATTCCATATTCTTTCCACTACATGCCATTATTTCCCCACTTGGATCCAAACTATAAAATTATAACAATGTCATATTCATATAAACACACAGTGATACATAAACAAAACACCGGCTGTATTGAAGAACTAATTTTCATGTGTTCAGCAGTTTCATACATTCATTAGAGATTAATATTAACTCTAAGCAATAGTAGAAAAGGCACTTTTCCCAGTCTCTTAGCTCATAATGTTCATTAATATTGAGATTTTAACACCTCACCCTTCATTTACCAATGCAGTGAATTATCTGCTTTCCATACCCTGATGCATAAAGCATGCTAAATGCTACTGGGTTTAAAATTTACATAAGGTTACATACATCAAAATGTTTTAAAAAGTAATTTAATGTTACCACAAATATAGTTAATTAGTTACTACTTAGTTTCCACCCTCCTTCCTTTCATCCTTCTACAACTTCTTTTTTTTTTAATGTTTATTTATTTTTGAGTGAGTGAGAGAGAGAGAGAGAGCATGAGAGGCGGAGGGGCAGAGAAAGAAGGAGACACAGAATCCAAAGCAGGCTCCAGGCTCTGAGCTGTCAGCACAGAGCCCGACGCGGGGCTCGAACTC